>NW_027514038.1:0-104056 GCF_048772815.1 Callospermophilus lateralis
GCCAAGCTTCCAAAAAACTACTAGTTTGCTGAAATCTCAGCAAACATTTTTTCACCAAATCTTGATGATACTTGGTGGTAATGATCAGTTTACTAATCCCACTTGGCTGCCCAATTTTCACTCTTATAGGTTCAAGCGTTCGTTTCCAGTAACAGTTTGAATTTTTACGTTTCACTCTGTTTTCTCCTACATAGATAGTTGTGTTTGGAATTCTAAATCAAACACGGTTTGTGCTAGCTCCTTGAAACTTGACCAAATGAAGTAGTTCTAAGTTCTATCTCTATGGATTGTTTCCTCTTGAAGTACCCCATGCAGAGACTGGCGAAAAACACTTTCGTTTGAAAGGGGTTGCCAAGCTTCCAAAAAACTACTAGTTTGCTGAAATCTCAGCAAACATTTTTTCACCAAATCTTTATGATACTTGGTGGTAATGATCAGTTCACTAATCCCACTTGGCTGCCCAATTTTTATTCTTAGAGGTTGAAGCATTCGTTTCCAGTAAAGTTTGAATTTTTAGGTTTCACTCTGTTTTCTCCTACATAGATAGCTGTTTTTGGAATTCTAAATCACACACGGTTTGTGCTAGCTCCTTGAAACTTGACAAAATGAAGTAGTTCTAATTTCTATCTCTATGGTTTGTTTCCTCTTGAAGTACCCCATGCAGAGACTGAAAAAAACACTTTCCTTTGAAAGGGGTTGCCAAGCTTCCAAAAATCTACTAGTTTGCTGAAATCTCAGCATACATTTTTTCACCAAATCTTGATGATACTTGGTGGTAATGATCAGTTCACTAAGCCCACTTGGCTGCCCAATTTTCACTATTCTAGGTTAAAGTGTTCGTTTCTAGTAATTGTTTGAATTTTTAGGTTTCACTCTGTTTTCTCCTACATAGATAGCTGTGTTTGGAATTCTAAATCAAACACGGTTTGTGCTAGCTCCTTGATACTTGACCAAATGAAGTAGTTCTAAGTTCTATCTCTATGGTTTGTTTCCTCTTGAAGTACCCCATGCAGAGACTGGCGAAAAACACTTTCGTTTGAAAGGGGTTGCCAAGCTTCCAAAAATCTACTAGTTTGCTGAAAGATCAGCAAACATTTTTTCAACAAATCTTGATGACACTTGGAGGTAATGATCAGTTCACTAAGCCCACTTGGCTGCCCAATTTTCACTCTTCTAGGTTCAAGCGTTCGTTTCCAGTAACACTTGAATTTTTAGGTTTCACTCTGTTTTCTCCTACATAGATAGTTGTGTTTGGAATTGTAAATCAAACACGGTTTGTGCTAGCTCCTTGAAACTTGACCAAATGAAGTAGTTCTAAGTTCTATCTCTATGGTTGTTTCCTCTTGAAATACCCCATGCAGAGACTGGCGAAAAACACTTTCATTTGAAAGGGGTTGCCAAGCTTCCAAAAAACTAGTAGTTTGCTGAAATCTCAGCAAACATTTTTTCACCAAATCTTGATGATACTTGGTGGTAATGATCAGTTCACTAAGCCCATTTGGCTGCCCAATTTTCACTCTTCTAGGTTCAAGCGTTCGTTTCCAGTAACACTTTAAATTTTTAGGTTTCACTCTGTTTTCTCCTACATAGATAGTTGTGTTTGGAATTCTAAATCAAACACGGTTTGTGCTAGCTCCTTGAAAACTTGACAAAATAAAGTAGTTCTAAGTTCTATCTCTCTGGTTTGTTTCCTCTTTAAGTACCCCATGCGGAGACTGGCAAAAACACTTTCCTTTGAAAGGGGTTGCCAAGCTTCCAAAAATCTACTAGTTTGCTGAAATCTCAGCAAACATTTTTTCACCAAATCTTGATGATACTTGGTGGTAATGATAAGTTCACTAAGCCCACTTGGCTGCCCAATTTTCACGCTTCTAGGTTCAAGCGTTCGTTTCTAGTAACAGTTTTAATTTTTAGGTTTCACTCTGTTTTCTCCTACATAGATAGCTGTGTTTGGAATTCTAAATCAAACACGGTTTGTGCTAGCTCCTTGAAACTTGACCAAATGAAGTAGTTCTAAGTTCTATCTATATGGTGTGTTTCCTCTTGAGGTACCCCATGCAGAGACTGGCGAAAAACACTTGGTTTTCTAAATCAAACACGGTTTGTGCTAGCTTTTTGAAACTTGACAAAATTAAGTAGTTCTGAGTTCTGTTTTTGTGGTTTGTTTCCTCTTGAATTACGCCAAGCAGAGACTGCCGAAAGACCCTTTCATTTCAAAGGTGTGCCAAACTTCCAAAAATGTACTGGTTTTCTGAAATCTCGGCAAATTTTTTTTCACCCAATCTTCATGATTCTCTGTGGTAATGATCAATTCAATAAGTCCACTTAGCTGCCCAATTTTCATTCTTCTTGCTTGAAGCGTTCGTTTCCAGTGACACTTTGAATTTTTAGGTTTCACTCTGTTTTCTCCTATATAGATAGATGTGTTTGGAACTCTAAATCAAACACAGTTTGTGCTAGCTTTTTGAAACTTCACAAAATAAAGTAGTTCTAAGTTCTGTCTCTATGGTTTCTTTCCTCTTGAAGTAGCCACAAGCAGAGACTGCGTAAGACACTTTCATTGGAAAGGTGTGCCAAGCTTCCAAAAAACTACTGGTTTTCTGAATAGTCAGCAAATATTTTTTCATCCGATCCTGATATCTCTTGTGGTAATGGTCAGTTCTCTAAGTCCACTTAGCTGCAAAATATTCACTCTTCTAGGATGAAGCGTTCGTTACCAGTAACAGTTTGAGTTTTTACGTTTCACTCTGTTTTCTCCCATATAGATAGATGTGTTTGGAACTCTGAATCAAACAGGTTTGTGCTAGCTCCTTGAAACTTGACAAAATAAAGTAGTTCTAATTTCTATGTCTATGGTTTGTTTCCTCTTGTAGTACCCCAACAGAGACTGCCGAAAGACACTTTCATTTCAAAGGTGTGCCAAGCTTCCAAAAAACTACTGGATTTCTGAAATCGCGGCAAATATTTTTTCACCCAATCTAGATGATTCTCTGTGGTAATGATCAGTTCACTAAGTCCACTTAGCTGCCCAATTTTCACTCTTCTTGCTTGAAGCGTTCGTTTCCAGTAACACTTCGAATTTTTAGGTTTCATTCTATTTCCTCCTATATAGATAGATGTGTTTGGAACTCTAAATCAAACACGGTTTGTGCTATCTTTTTGAAACTTCACAAAATAAAGTAGTTCTAAGTTCTGTCTCTATGGTATGTTTCCTTTGAAGTAGCCACAAGCAGAGACTGCGTAAGACACTTTCATTGGAAAGATGTGCCAACTTCCAAAAAACTACTGGTTTTCTGAATAGTCGGCAAATATTTTTTCATCCGATCCTGATGACTCTTGTGGTAATGATCAGTTCACTAAGTCCACTTAACTGCCCAATATTCACTCTTCTAGGATGAAGCGTTCGTTACCAGTAACAGTTTGAGTTTTTACGTTTCACTCTGTTTTCTCCCATATAGATAGATGTGTTTGGAACTCTGAATCAAACACGGTTTGTGCTAGCTCCTTGAAACTTGACAAAATAAAATAGTTCTAAGTTCTATGTCTATGGTTTGTTTCCTCTTGTAGTACCCCAACAGAGACTGCCGAAAGACACTTTCATTTCAAAGGTGTGCCAAGCTTTCAAAAAAATACTGGATTTCTGAAATCGCGGCAAATATTTTTTCACCCAATCTAGATGATTCTCTGTGGTAATGATCAGTTCACTAAGTCCATTTAGCTGCCCAATTTTCACTCTTCTTGCTTGAAGCGTTCGTTTCCAGTAACACTTCGAATTTTTAGGTTTCACTCTATTTCCTCCTATATAGATAGATGTGTTTGGAAGTCTAAATCAAACACGGTTTGTGCTAGCTCCTTGATACTTGACAAAATAAAGTAGTTCTGAGTTCTGTCTTTGTGGTTTGTTTCCTCTTGAATCACCCCAAGCAGAGACTGCCGAAAGACACTTTCATTTCAAAGGTGTGCTAAGCTTCCAAAAAAGTACTGGCTTTCTGAAATCTCGGCAAATTTTTTTCACCCAATCTTCATGATTCTCTGTGGTAATTATCAATTCAATAATTCCACTTAGCTGCCCAATTTTCATTCTTCTTGCTTGAAGCGTTCGTTTCCAGTGACACTTTGAAATTTTAGGTTTCACTCTGTTTTCTCCTATATAGATAGATGTGTTTGGAACTCTGAATCAAACATGGTTTGTGCTAGCTAATTGAAACTTGACAAAATAAAGTAGTTCTAAGTTCTATGTCTATGGTTTGTTTCCTCTTGTAGTACCCCAACAGAGACTGCCGAAAGACACTTTCATTTCAAAGGTGTGCCAAGCTTCCAAAAAACTACTGGATTTCTGAAATCTCGGCAAATATTTTTTTCACCCAATCTAGATGATTCTCTGTGGTAATGCTCAGTTCACTAAGTCCACTTAGCTGCCCAATTTTCATTCTTCTTTCTTGAAGCGTTCGTTTCCAGTGACACTTTGAATTTTTAGGTTTCACTCTGTTTCCTCCTATATAGATAGATGTGTTTGGAAGTCTAAATCAAACACGGTTTGTGCTAGCTTTTTGAAACTTCACAAAATCAAGTAGTTCTAAGTTCTGTCTCTATGGTTTGTTTCCTCTTGAAATAGCCACAAGCAGAGACTGCGTAAGACACTTTCATTGGAAAGGTGTGCCAAGCTTCCAAAAAACTACTGGTTTTCTGAATAGTCGGCAAATATTTTTTCATCCGATCCTGATGACTCTTGTGGTAATGATCAGTTCACTAAGTCCACTTAGCTGCCCAATATTCACTCATCTAGGATGAAGCGTTCTTTACCCGTAACAGTTTGAGTTTTTATGTTTCACTCTGTTTTCTCCCATATAGATAGATGTGTTTGGAACTCTGAATCAAACACGGTTTGTGCTAGCTAATTGAAACTTGACAAAATAAAGTAGTTCTAAGTTCTATGTCTATGGTTTGTTTCCTCTTGTAGAACCCCAACAGAGACTGCCGAAAGACACTTTCATTTCAAAGGTGTGCCAAGCTTTCAAAAAACTGCTGGATTTCTGAAATCTCGGCAAATATTTTTTTCACCCAATCAAGATGATTCTCTGTGGTAATGATCAGTTCACTAAGTCCACTTAGCTGCCCAATTTTCACTCTTCTTGCTTGAAGCGTTCGTTTCCAGTAACACTTCGAATTTTTATGTTTCACTGTATTTCCTCCTATATAGATAGATGTGTTTGGAAGTCTAAATCAAACACGGTTTGTGCTAGCTCCTTGAAACTTGACAAAATAAAGTAGTTCTGAGTTCTGTCTTTGTGGTTTGTTTCCTCTTGAATTACCCCAAGCAGAGACTGCCGAAAGACACTTTCATTTCAAAGGTGTGCCAAGCTTCCAAAAAAGTACTGGTTTTCTGAAATCTCGGCAAATTTTTTTTCACCCAATCTTCATGATTCTCTGTGGTAATGATAAATTCAATAAGTCCACTTAGCTGCCCAATTTTCATTCTTCTTGCTTGAAGCGTTCGTTTCCAGTGACACTTTGAAATTTTAGGTTTCACTCTGTTTTCTCCTATATAGATAGATGTGTTTTTAATTCTAAATCAAACACGGTTTGTGCTAGCTCCTTGAAACTTGAAAAAATGAAGTAGTTCTAAGTTCTATCTATATGGTTTGTTTCCTCTTGAGGTACCCCATGCAGAGACTGGCGAAAAACACTTGGAAGTCTAAATCAAACACGGTTTGTGCTAGCTTTTTGAAACTTGACAAAATAAAGTAGTTCTGAGTTCTGTCTTTGTGGTTTGTTTCCTCTTGAATTACGCCAAGCAGAGACTGCCGAAAGACCCTTTCATTTCAAAGGTGTGCCAAACTTCCAAAAATGTACTGGTTTTCTGAAATCTCGGCAAATTTTTTTTCACCCAAACTTCATGATTCTCTGTGGTAATGACCAATTCAATAAGTCCACTTAGCTGCCCAATTTTCATTCTTCTTTCTTGAAGCATTCGTTTCCAGTGACACTTTGAATTTTTAGGTTTCACTCTGTTTTCTCCTATATAGATAGATGTGTTTGGACCTCTAAATCAAACACGGTTTGTGCTAGCTTTTTGAAACTTCACAAAATAAAGTAGTTCTAAGTTCTGTCTCTATGGTTTGTTTCCTTTGAAGTAGCCACAAACAGAGACTGCGTAAGACACTTTCATTGGAAAGGTGTGCCAAGCTTCCAAAAAACTACTGGTTTTCTGAATAGTCGGCATATATTTTTTCATCCGATCCTGATATCTCTTGTGGTAATGGTCAGTTCTCTAAGTCCACTTAGCTGCCCAATATTCACTCTTCTAGGATGAAGCGTTCGTTACCAGTAACAGTTTGAGTTTTTACGTTTCACTCTGTTTTCTCCCATATAGATAGATGTGTTTGGAACTCTGAATCAAACAGGTTTGTGTTAGCTCCTTGAAACTTGACAAAATAAAGTAGTTCTAAGTTCTATTTCTATGGTTTGTTTCCTCTTGTAGTACCCCAACAGAGACTGCCGAAAGACACTTTCATTTCAAAGGTGTGCCAAGCTTCCAAAAAACTACTGGATTTCTGAAATCTCGGCAAATATTTTTTCACCCAATCTAGATTATTCTCTGTGGTAATGATCAGTTCACTAAGTCCACTTAGCTGCCCAATTTTCACTCTACTTGCTTGAAGCGTTCGTTTCCAGTAACACTTCGAATTTTTAGGTTTCATTCTATTTCCTCCTATATAGATAGATGTGTTTGGAAGTCTAAATCAAACACGGTTTGTGCTAGCTCCTTGAAACTTGACAAAATAAAGTAGTTCTGAGTTCTGTCTTTGTGGTTTGTTTCCTCTTGAATTACCCCAAGCAGAGACTGCCGAAAGACACTTTCATTTCAAAGGTGTGCCAAGCTTCCAAAAAAGTACTGGTTTTCTGAAATCTCGGCAAATTTTTTTTCAGGCAATCTTCATGATTCTCTGTGGTAATGATCAATTCAATAAGTCCACTTAGCTGCCCAATTTTCATTCTTCTTGCTTGAAGCGTTCGTTTCCAGTGACACTTTGAATTTTTAGGTTTCACTCTGTTTTCTCCTATATAGATAGATGTGTTTGGAACTCTAAATCAAACACGATTTGTGCTATCTTTTTGAAACTTCACAAAATAAAGTAGTTCTAAGTTCTGTCTCTATGGTTTGTTTCCTTTGAAGTAGCCACAAGCAGAGACTGCGTAAGACACTTTCATTGGAAAGCTGTGCCAAGCTTCCAAAAAACTACTGGTTTTCTGAATAGTCGGCAAATATTTTTTCATCCGATCCTGATGATTCTTGTGGTAATGATCAGTTCACTAAGTCCATTTTGCTGCCCAATATTCACTCTTCTAGGATGAAGCGTTCGTTACCAGTAACAGTTTGAGTTTTTACGTTTCACTCGGTTTTCTCCCATATAGATAGATGTGTTTGGACGTCTGAATCAAACACGGTTTGTGCTAGCTCCTTGAAACTTGACAAAATAAAGTAGTTCTAAGTTCTATGTCTATGGTTTGTTTCCTCTTGTAGTACCCCAACAGAGACTGCCGAAAGACACTTTCATTTCCAAGGTGTGCCAAGCTTCCAAAAAACTACTGATTTCTGGAATCTCGGCAAATATTTTTTCACCCAATCTAGATGATTCTCTGTGGTAATGATCAGTTCACTAACTCCACTTATCTGCCCATTTTCACTCTTTTTGCTTGAAGCGTTCGTTTCCAGTAACACTTCGAATTATTAGGTTTCACTCCATTTCCTTTTATATAGATAGATATGGTTGGAAGACTAAATCAAACACGGTTTGTGCTAGCTCTTTGAAACTTGACAAAATAAAGTAGTTCTAAGTTCTGTCTTTGTGGTTTGTTTCCTCTTGAATTACTGCAAGCAGAGACTGCCGAAAGACACTTTCATTTCAAAGGTGTGCCAAGCTTCCAAAAAAGTACTGGTTTTCTGAAATCTCGGCAAATTTTTTTTCACCCAATCTTCATGACTCTCTGTGGTAATGATCAATTCAATAAGTCCACTTAGCTGCCCAATTTTCATTCTTCTTGCTTGAAGCGTTCGTTTCCAGTGACACTTTGAATTTTTAGGTTTCACTCTGTTTTCTCCTATATAGATAGATGTGTTTGGAACTCTAAATCAAACACGGTTTGTGCTAGCTTTTTGAAACTTCACAAAATAAAGTAGTTCTAAGTTCTGTCTCTATGGTTTGTTTCCTCTTGAAGTAGCCACAAGCAGAGACTGCGTAAGACACTTTCATTGGAAAGGTGTGCCAAGCTTCCAAAAAACTACTGGTTTTCTGAATAGTCGGCAAATATTTTTTCATCCGATCCTGATGATTCTTGTGGTAAAGATCAGTTCACTAAGTTCACTTAGCTGCCCAATATTCACTCTTCTAGGATGAAGCGTTCGTTCCCAGTAGCAGTTTGAGTTTTTACGTTTCAATCTGTTTTCTCCCATATAGATAGATGTGTTTGGAACTCTGAATCAAACACGGTTTGTGCTAGCTCCTTGAAACTTGACAAAATAAAGAAGTTCTAAGTTCTATGTCTATGGTTTGTTTCCTCTTGAAGTACCCCAACAGACACTGCCGAAAGACACTTTCATTTCAAAGGTGTGCCAAGCTTCCAAAAAACTGCTGGATTTCTGAAATCTCGGCAAATATTTTTTCATCCAATCTAGATGATTCTCTGTGGTAATGATCAGTTCACTAACTCGACTTAGCTGCCCAATTTTCACTCTTTTTGCTTGAAGCGTTCGTTTCCAGTAACACTTTGAATTTTTAGGTTTCACTGTATTTCCTCCTATATAGATAGATGTGGTTGGAAGTCTAAATCAAACACGGTTTGTGCTAGCTCTTTGAAACTTGACAAAATAAAGTAGTTCTAAATTCTGTCTCTATGGTTTGTTTCCTCTTGAAGTAGCCACAAGCAGAGACTGCCTAAGACACTTTCATTGGAAAGGTGTGCCAAGCTTCCAAAAAACTACTGGTTTTCTGAATAGTCGGCAACTATTTTTTCATCCGATCCTGATGATTCATGTGGTAATGATCAGTTCACTAAGTCCATTTTGCTGCCCAATATTCACTCTTCTAGGATGAAGCGTTCGTTACCAGTAACAGTTTGAGTTTTTACGTTTCACTCGGTTTTCTCCCATATAGATAGATGTGTTTGGACCTCTGAATCAAACACGGTTTGTGCTAGCTCCTTGAAACTTGACAAAATAAAGTAGTTCTAAGTTCTATGTCTATGGTTTGTTTCCTCTTGTAGTACCCCAACAGAGACTGCCGAAAGACACTTTCATTTCAAAGGTGTGCCAAGCTACCAAAAAACTACTGATTTCTGGAATCTCGGCAAATATTTTTTCACCCAATCTAGATGATTCTCTGTGGTAATGATCAGTTCACTAACTCCACTTAGCTGCCCAATTTTCACTCTTTTTGCTTGAAGCGTTCGTTTCCAGTAACACTTCGAATTATTAGGTTTCACTCTATTTCCTTTTATATAGATAGATGTGTTTGGAAGTCTAAATCAAACACGGTTTGTGCAAGCTCCTTGAAACTTGACAAAATAAAACAGTTCTAAGTTCTGTCTTTGTGGTTTGTTTTCTCTTGAATTACCCCAAGCAGAGACTGCCGAAAAACACTTTCATTTCAAAGGTGTGCCAAGCTTCCAAAAAAGTACTGGTTTTCTGAAATCTCGGCAAATTTTTTTTCACCCAATCTTCATGATTCTCTGTGGTAATGATCAATTCAATAAGTCCACTTAGCTGCCCAATTTTCATTCTTCTTGCTTGAAGCGTTCGTTTCCAGTGACACTTTGAATTTTTAGGTTTCAGTCTGTTTTCTCCTATATAGATAGATGTGTTTGGAACTCTAAATCAAACACGGTTTGTGCTAGCTTTTTCACAAAATAAAGTAGTTCTAAGTTCTGTCTCTATGGTTTGTTTCCTCTTGAAGTAGCCATAAGCAGAGACTGCGTAAGACACTTTCATTGGAAAGGTGTGCCAAGATTCCAAAAAACTACTGGTTTTCTGAATAGTCGGCAAATATTTTTTCATCCAATCCTGATGATTCTTGTGGTAAAGATCAGTTCACTAAGTTCACTTAGCTGCCCAATATTCACTCTTCTAGGATGAATCGTTTGTTAACAGTAACAGTTTGAGTTTTTACGTTTCACTCGTTTTTCTCCCATATAGATAGATGTGTTTGGAACTCTGAATCAAACACGGTTTGTGCTAGCTCCTTGAAACTTGAAAAAATAAGTAGTTCTAAGTTCTGTCTTTGTGGTTTGTTTCCTCTTGAATTACCCCAAGCAGAGACTGCCTAAAGACACTTTCATTTCAAAAGTGTGCCAAGCTTCCAAAAAAGTACTGGTTTTCTGAAATCTCGGCAAATTTTTTTCACCCAATCTTCATGATTCTCTGTGGTAATGATCAAATCAATAAGTCCACTTAGCTGCCCAATTTTCATTCTTCTTGCTTGAAGCGTTCGTTTCCAGTGACACTTTGAATTTTTAGGTTTCACTCTGTTTTCTCCTATATAGATAGATGTGTTTGGAACTCTAAATCAAACACGGTTTGTGCTAGCTTTTTGAAACTTCACAAACAAAAGTAGTTCTAAGTTCTCTCTCTATTGTTTGTTTTCTCTTGAAGTAACCACAAGCAGACACTGCGTAAGACACTTTCATTGGAAAGGTGTGCCAAGCTTCCAAAAAACTACTGGTTTTCTGAATAGTCGGCAAATATTTTTTCATCTGAACCTGATGATTCTTGTGGTAATGATCAGTTCACTAAGTCCCCTTAGCTGCCCAATATTCACTCTTCTAGGATGAAGCGTTCGTTACCAGTAACAGTTTGAGCTTTTACATTTCACTCTGTTTTCTCCCATATAGATAGATGTGTTTGGAACTCTGAATCAAACACGGTTTGTGCTAGCTCCTTGAAACTTGACAAAATAAAGTAGTTCTAAGTTCTATGTCTATGGTTTGTTTCCTCGTGTAGTACCCCAAGAGAGACTGCCGAAAGACAGTTTCATTTCAAAGGTGTGCCAAGCTTCCAAAAAACTGCTGGATTTCTGAAATCTCGGCAAATATTTTTTCACACAATCTAGATGATTCTCTGTGGTAATGATCAGTTCACTAACTCCACTTAGCTGCCCAATTTTCACTCTTCTTGCTTGAAGCGTTGGTTTCCAGTAACACTTCGAATTTTTAGGTTTCACTCTATTTCCTCCTATATAGATAGATGTGTTTGGAAGTCTAAATAAAACACGGTTTGTGCTAGCTCTTTGAAACTTGACAAAATAAAGTAGTTCTGAGTTCTGTCTTTGTGGTTTGTTTCCTCTTGAATTACCCCAAGAAGAGACTGCCGAAAGACACTTTCATTTCAAAGGTGTGCCAAGCTTCCAAAAAAGTACTGGTTTTCTGAAATCTCGGCAAATTTTTTTTCACCCAATCTTCATGATTCTCTGTGGTAATGATCAATTCAATAAGTCCACTTAGCTGCCAAATTTTTATTCTTCTTCCTTGAAGCGTTCGTTTCCAGTGACACTTTGAATTTTTAGGTTTTACTCTGTTTTCTCCTATATAGATAGATGTGTTTGGAACTCTAAATCAAACACAGTGTGTGCCAGCTTTTTGAAACTTCACAAAATAAAGTAGTTCTAAGTTCTGTCTCTATGGTTTGTTTCCTCTTGAAGTAGCCACAAGCAGAGACTGCCTAAGACACTTTCATTGGAAAGCTGTGCCAAGCTTCCAAAAAACTACTGGTTTTCTGAATAGTCGGCAAATATTTTTTCATCCGATCCTGATGATTCTTGTGGTAATGATCAGTTCACTAAGTCCATTTTGCTGCCCAATATTCACTCTTCTAGGATGAAGCGTTCGTTACCAGTAACAGTTTGAGTTTTTACGTTTCACTCGGTTTTCTCCCATATAGATAGATGTGTTTGGACCTCTGAATCAAACACGGTTTGTGCTAGCTCCTTGAAACTTGACAAAATAAAGTAGTTCTAAGTTCTATGTCTATGGTTTGTTTCCTCTTGTAGTACCCCAACAGAGACTGCCAAAAGACACTTTCATTTCCAAGGTGTGCCAAGCTTCCAAAAAACTACTGATTTCTGGAATCTCGGCAAATATTTTTTCACCCAATCTAGATGATTCTCTGTGGTAATGATCAGTTCACTAACTCCACTTATCTGCCCAATTTTCACTCTTTTTGCTTGAAGCGTTCGTTTCCAGTAACACTTCGAATTATTAGGTTTCACTCTATTTCCTTTTATATAGATAGATATGGTTGGAAGTCTAAATCAAACACGGTTTGTGCTAGCTCTTTGAAACTTGACAAAATAAAGTAGTTCTAAGTTCTGTCTTTGTGGTTTGTTTCCTCTTGAATTACCGCAAGCAGAGACTGCCGAAAGACACTTTCATTTCAAAGGTGTGCCAAGCTTCCAAAAAAGTACTGGTTTTCTGAAATCTCGGCAAATTTTTTTTCACCCAATCTTCATGACTCTCTGTGGTAATGATCAATTCAATAAGTCCACTTAGCTGCCCAATTTTCATTCTTCTTGCTTGAAGCGTTCGTTTCCAGTGACACTTTGAATTTTTAGGTTTCACTCTGTTTTCTCCTATATAGATAGATGTGTTTGGACCTCTAAATCAAACACGGTTTGTGCTAGCTTTTTGAAACTTCACAAAATAAAGTAGTTCTAAGTTCTGTCTCTATGGTTTGTTTCCTCTTGAAGTAGCCACAAGCAGAGACTGCGTAAGACACTTTCATTGGAAAGGTGTGCCAAGCTTCCAAAAAACTACTGGTTATCTGAATAGTCGGCAAATATTTTTTCATCCGATCCTGATGATTCTTGTGGTAAAGAACAGTTCACTAAGTTCACTTAGCTGCCCAATATTCACTCTTCTAGGATGAAGCGTTCGTTACCAGTAGCAGTTTGAGTTTTTACGTTTCAATCTGTTTTCTCCCATATAGATAGATGTGTTTGGAACTCTGAATCAAACACGGTTTGTGCTAGCTCCTTGAAACTTGACAAAATAAAGTAGTTCTAAGTTCTATGTCTATGGTTTGTTTCCTCTTGAAGTACCCCAACAGACACTGCCGAAAGACACTTTCATTTCAAAGGTGTGCCAAGCTTCCAAAAAACTGCTGGATTTCTGAAATCTCGGCAAATTTTTTTTCACCCAATTTAGATGATTCTCTGTGGTAATGATCAGTTCACTAACTCGACTTAGCTGCCCAATTTTCACTATTCTTGCTTGAATCTTTCGTTTCCAGTAACACTTCGAATTTTTAGGTTTCACTGTATTTCCTCCTATATAGATAGATGTGGTTGGAAGTCTAAATCAAACACGGTTTGTGCTAGCTCTTTGAAACTTGACAAAATAAAGTAGTTCTAAATTCTGTCTCTATGGTTTGTTTCCTCTTGAAGTAGCCACAAGCAGAGACTGCCTAAGACACTTTCATTGGAAAGGTGTGCCAAGCTTCCAAAAAACTACTTGTTTTCTGAATAGTCGGCAACTATTTTTTCATCCGATCCTGATGATTCATGTGGTAATGATCAGTTCACTAAGTCCATTTTGCTGCCCAATATTCACTCTTCTAGGATGAAGCGTTCGTTACCAGTAACAGTTTGAGTTTTTACGTTTCACTCGGTTTTCTCCCATATAGATAGATGTGTTTGGACCTCTGAATCAAACACGGTTTGTGCTAGCTCCTTGAAACTTGACAAAATAAAGTAGTTCTAAGTTCTATGTCTATGGTTTGTTTCCTCTTGTAGTACCCCAACAGAGACTGCCAAAAGACAATTTCATTTCAAAGGTGTGCCAAGCTTCCAAAAAACTACTGATTTCTGGAATCTCGGCAAATATTTTTTTCACCCAATCTAGATGATTCTCTGTGGTAATGATCAGTTCACTAACTCCACTTAGCTGCCCAATTTTCACTCTTTTTGCTTGAAGCGTTCGTTTCCAGTAACACTTCGAATTATTAGGTTTCACTCTATTTCCTTTTATATAGATAGATGTGTTTGGAAGTCTAAATCAAACACGGTTTGTGCAAGCTCCTTGAAACTTGACAAAATAAAACAGTTCTAAGTTCTGTCTTTGTGGTTTGTTTCCTCTTGAATTACCCCAAGCAGAGACTGCCGAAAGACACTTTCATTTCAAAGGTGTGCCAAGCTTCCAAAAAACTACTGGATTTCTGAAATCTCGGCAAATATTTTTTCACCCAATCTAGATGATTCTCTGTGGTAATGATCAGTTCACTAAGTCCACTTACCTGCCCAATTTTCACTCTTCTTGCTTGAAGCGTTCGTTTCCAGTAACACTTCGAATTTTTAGGTTTCACTGTATTTCCTCCTATATAGATAGATATGGTTGGAAGTCTAAATCAAACACGGTTTGGGCTAGCTCTTTGAAACTTGACAAAATAAAGTAGTTCTAAGTTCTGTCTTTGTGGTTTGTTTCCTCTTGAATTACCGCAAGCAGAGACTGCCGAAAGACACTTTCATTTCAAAGGTGTGCCAAGCTTCCAAAAAAGTACTGGTTTTCTGAAATCTCGGCAAATTTTTTTTCACCCAATCTTCATGATTCTCTGTGGTAATGATCAATTCAATAAGTCCACTTAGCTGCCCAATTTTCATTCTTCTTGCTTGAAGCGTTCGTTTCCAGTGACACTTTGAATTTTTAGGTTTCACTCTGTTTTCTCCTATATAGATAGATGTGTTTGGACCTCTAAATCAAACACGGTTTGTGCTAGCTTTTTGAAACTTCAAAAAATAAAGTAGTTCTAAGTTCTGTCTCTATGGTTTGTTTCCTCTTGAAGTAGCCACAAGCAGAGACTGCCTAAGACACTTTCATTGGAAAGGTGTGCCAAGCTTCCAAAAAACTACTGGTTTTCTGAATAGTAGGCAAATATTTTTTCATCCGATCCTGATGATTTTTGTGGTAAAGATCAGTTCAATAAGTTCACTTAGCTGCCCAATATTCACTCTTCTAGGATGAAGCGTTCGTTACCAGTAACAGTTTGAGTTTTTACGTTTCACTCTGTTTTCTCCCATATAGATACATGTGTTTGGAACTCTGAATCAAACACGGTTTGTGCTAGCTCCTTGAAACTTGACAAAATAAAGTAGTTCTAAGTTCTATGTCTATGGTTTGTTTCCTCTTGTAGTACCCCACGAGAGACTGCCGAATGACACGTACATTTCAAAGGTGTGCCAAGCTTCCAAAAAACTGCTGGATTTCTGAAATCTCGGCAAATATTTTTTCACCCAGTCTAGATGATTCCCTGTGGTAATGATCAGTTCACTAACTCCACTAAGCTGCCCAATTTTCACTCTTCTTGCTTGAAGCGTTCGTTTCCAGTAACACTTCGAATTTTTAGGTTTCACTGTATTTCCTCCTATATAGATAGATGTGGTTGGAAGTCTAAATCAAACACGGTTTGTGCTAGCTCTTTGAAACTTGACAAAATAAAGTAGTTCTAAGTTCTGTCTTTGTGGTTTGTTTCCTCTTGAATTACCGCAAGCAGAGACTGACGAAAGACACTTTCATTTCAAAGGTGTGCCAAGCTTCCAAAAAACTACTGGATTTCTGAAATCTCGGCAAATATTTTTTCACCCAATCTAGATGATTCTCTGTGGTAATGATCAGTTCACTAAGTCCACTTAGCTGCCCAATTTTCACTCTTCTTGCTTGAAGCGTTCGTTTCCAGTAACACTTCGAATTTTTAGGTTTCACTGTATTTCCTCCTATATAGATAGATATGGTTGGAAGTCTAAATCAAACACGGTTTGTGCTAGCTCTTTGAAACTTGACAAAATAAAGTAGTTCTAAGTTCTGTCTTTGTGGTTTGTTTCCTCTTGAATTACCCCAAGCAGAGACTGCCGAAAAACACTTTCATTTCAAAGGTGTGCCAAGCTTCCAAAAAAGTACTGGTTTTTTGAAATCTCGGCAAATTTTTTTTCACCCAATCTTCATGATTCTCTGTGGTAATGATCAATTCAATAAGGCCACTTAGCTGCCCAATTTTCATTCTTCTTGCTTGACGCGTTCGTTTCCAGTGACACTTTGAATTTTTAGGTTTTACTCTGTTTTCTCCTATATAGATAGATGTGTTTGGAACTCTAAATCAAACACAGTGTGTGCCAGCTTTTTGAAACTTCACAAAATAAAGTAGTTCTAAGTTCTGTCTCTATGGTTTGTTTCCTCTTGAAGTAGCCACAAGCAGAAACTGCCTAAGACACTTTCATTGGAAAGGTGTGCCAAGCTTCCAAAAAACTACTGGTTTTTTGAATAGTCCGCAAATATTTTTTCATCCGATCCTGATGATTCTTGTGGTAATGATCAGTTCACTAAGTCCATTTTGCTGCCCAATATTCACTCTTCTAGGATGAAGCGTTCGTTACCAGTAACAGTTTGAGTTTTTATGTTTCACTCGGTTTTCTCCAATATAGATACATGTGTTTGGACCTCTGAATCAAACACGGTTTGTGCTAGCTCCTTGAAACTTGACAAAATAAAGTAGTTCTAAGTTCTGTCTTTGTGGTTTGTTTCCTCTTGAATTACCGCAAGCAGAGACTGCCGAAAGACACTTTCATTTCAAAGGTGTGCCAAGCTTCCAAAAAACTACTGGATTTCTGAAATCTCGGCAAATATTTTTTCACCCAATCTAGATGATTCTCTGTGGTAATGATCAGTTCACTAAGTCCACTTACCTGCCCAATTTTCACTCTTCTTGCTTGAAGCGTTCGTTTCCAGTAACACTTCGAATTTTTAGGTTTCACTGTATTTCCTCCTATATAGATAGATGTGGTTGGAAGTCTAAATCAAACACGGTTTGTGCTAGCTCTTTGAAACTTGACAAAATAAAGTAGTTCTAAGTTCTGTCTTTGTGGTTTGTTTCCTCTTGAATTACCGCAAGCAGAGACTGCCGAAAGACACTTTCATTTCAAAGGTGTGCCAAGCTTCCAAAAAAGTACTGGTTTTCTGAAATCTCGGCAAATTTTTTTTCACCCAATCTTCATGATTCTCTGTGGTAATGATCAATTCAATAAGTCCACTTATCTGCCCAATTTTCATTCTTCTTGCTTGAAGCGTTCGTTTCCAGTGACACTTTGAATTTTTAGGTTTCACTCTGTTTTCTCCTATATAGATAGATGTGTTTGGAACTCTAAATCAAACACGGTTTGTGCTAGCTTTTTGAAACTTCACAAACTAAAGTAGTTCTAAGTTCTCTCTCTATTGTTTGTTTTCTCTTGAAGTAACCACAAGCAGAGACTGCGTAAGACACTTTCATTGGAAAGGTGTGCCAAGCTTCCAAAAAACTACTGGTTTTCTGAATAGTCGGCAAATATTTTTTCATCTGAACCTGATGATTCTTGTGGTAATGATCAGTTCACTAAGTCCCCTTAGCTGCCCAATATTCACTCTTCTAGGATGAAGCGTTCGTTACCAGTAACAGTTTGAGTTTTTACATTTCACTCTGTTTTCTCCCATATAGATAGATGTGTTTGGAACTCTGAATCAAACACGGTTTGTGCTAGCTCCTTGCAACTTGACAAAATAAAGTAGTTCTAAGTTATATGACTATGGTTTGTTTCCTCTTGTAGTACCCCAAGAGAGACTGCCGAAAGACACTTTCATTTCAAAGGTGTGCCAAGCTTCCAAAAAACTGCTGGATTTCTGAAATCTCGGCAAATATTTTTTCACACAATCTATATGATTCTCTGTGGTAATGATCAGTTCACTAACTCCACTTAGCTGCCCAATTTTCCCTCTTCTTGCTTGAAGCGTTGGTTTCCAGTAACACTTCGAATTTTTAGGTTTCACTCTATTTCCTCCTATATAGATAGATGTGTTTGGAAGTCTAAATAAAACACGGTTTGTGCTAGCTCCTTGAAACTTGACAAAATAAAGTAGTTCTGAGTTCTGTCTTTGTGGTTTGTTTCCTCTTGAATTACCCCAAGAAGAGACTGCCGAAAGACACTTTCATTTCAAAGGTGTGCCAAGCTTCCAAAAAAGTACTGGTTTTCTGAAATCTCGGCAAATTTTTTTTCACCCAATCTTCATGATTCTCTGTGGTAATGATCAATTCAATAAGTCCACTTAGCTGCTTAATTTTTATTCTTCTTCCTTGAAGCGTTCGTTTCCAGTGATACTTTGAATTTTTAGGTTTTACTCTGTTTTCTCCTATATAGATAGATGTGTTTGGAACTCTAAATCAAACACAGTGTGTGCCAGCTTTTTGAAACTTCACAAAATAAAGTAGTTCTAAGTTCTGTCTCTATGGTTTGTTTCCTCTTGAAGTAGCCACAAGCAGAGACTGCCTAAGACACTTTCATTGGAAAGCTGTGCCAAGCTTCCAAAAAACTACTGGTTTTCTGAATAGTCGGCAAATATTTTTTCATCCGATCCTGATGATTCTTGTGGTAATGATCAGTTCACTAAGTCCATTTTGCTGCCCAATATTCACTCTTCTAGGATGAAGCGTTCGTTACCAGTAACAGTTTGAGTTTTTACGTTTCACTCGGTTTTCTCCCATTAGATAGATGTGTTTGGACCTCTGAATCAAACACGGTTTGTGATAGCTCCTTGAAACTTGACAAAATAAAGTAGTTCTAAGTTCTATGTCTATGGTTTGTTTCCTCTTGTAGTACCCCAACAGAGACTGCCGAAAGACACTTTTATTTCAAAGGTGTGCCAAGCTTCCAAAAAACTACTGATTTCTGGAATCTCGGCAAATATTTTTTTCACACAATCTAGATGATTCTCTGTGGTAATGATCAGTTCACTAACTCCACTTAGCTGCCCAATTTTCACTCTTTTTGCTTGAAGCGTTCGTTTCCAGTAACACTTCGAATTATTAGGTTTCACTCTATTTCCTTTTATATAGATAGATGTGTTTGGAAGTCTAAATCAAACACGGTTTGTGCAAGCTCCTTGAAACTTGACAAAATAAAACAGTTCTAAGTTCTGTCTTTGTGGTTTGTTTCCTCTTGAATTACCCCAAGCAGAGACTGCCGAAAAACACTTTCATTTCAAAGGTGTGCCAAGCTTCCAAAAAAGTACTGGTTTTCTGAAATCTCGGCAAATTTTTTTCACCCAATCTTCATGATTCTCTGTGGTAATGATCAATTCAATAAGGCCACTTAGCTGCCCAATTTTCATTCTTCTTGCTTGACGCGTTCGTTTCCAGTGACACTTTGAATTTTTAGGTTTTACTCTGTTTTCTCCTATATAGATAGATGTGTTTGGAACTCTAAATCAAACACAGTGTGTGCCAGCTTTTTGAAACTTCACAAAATAAAGTAGTTCTAAGTTCTGTCTCTATGGTTTGTTTCCTCTTGAAGTAGCCACAAGCAGAAACTGCCTAAGACACTTTCATTGGAAAGGTGTGCCAAGCTTCCAAAAAACTACTGGTTTTTTGAATAGTCGGCAAATATTTTTTCATCCGATCCTGATGATTCTTGTGGTAATGATCAGTTCACTAAGTCCATTTTGCTGCCCAATATTCACTCTTCTAGGATGAAGCGTTCGTTACCAGTAACAGTTTGAGTTTTTACGTTTCACTCGGTTTTCTCCCATATAGATAGATGTGTTTGGACCTCTGAATCAAACTCGGTTTGTGCTAGCTCCTTGAAACTTGACAAAATAAAGTAGTTCTAAGTTCTGTCTTTGTTGTTTATTTCCTCTTGAATTACCGCAAGCAGAGACTGCCGAAAGACACTTTCATTTCAAAGGTGTGCCAAGCTTCCAAAAAACTACTGGATTTCTGAAATCTCGGCAAATATTTTTTCACCCAATCTAGATGATTCTCTGTGGTAATGATCAGTTCACTAAGTCCACTTACCTGCCCAATTTTCACTCTTCTTGCTTGAAGCGTTCGTTTCCAGTAACACTTCGAATTTTTAGGTTTCACTGTATTTCCTCCTATATAGATAGATATGGTTGGAAGTCTAAATCAAACACGGTTTGGGCTAGCTCTTTGAAACTTGACAAAATAAAGTAGTTCTAAGTTCTGTCTTTGTGGTTTGTTTCCTCTTGAATTACCGCAAGCAGAGACTGCCGAAAGACACTTTCATTTCAAAGGTGTGCCAAGCTTCCAAAAAAGTACTGGTTTTCTGAAATCTCGGCAAATTTTTTTTCACCCAATCTAGATGATTCTCTGTGGTAATGATCAGTTCACTAAGTCCACTTACCTGCCCAATTTTCACTCTTCTTGCTTGAAGCGTTCGTTTCCAGTAACACTTCGAATTTTTAGGTTTCACTGTATTTCCTCCTATATAGATAGATATGGTTGGAAGTCTAAATCAAACACGGTTTGGGCTAGCTCTTTGAAACTTGACAAAATAAAGTAGTTCTAAGTTCTGTCTTTGTGGTTTGTTTCCTCTTGAATTACCGCAAGCAGAGACTGCCGAAAGACACTTTCATTTCAAAGGTGTGCCAAGCTTCCAAAAAAGTACTGGTTTTCTGAAATCTCGGCAAATTTTTTTTCACCCAATCTTCATGATTCTCTGTGGTAATGATCAATTCAATAAGTCCACTTAGCTGCCCAATTTTCATTCTTCTTGCTTGAAGCGTTCGTTTCCAGTGACACTTTGAATTTTTAGGTTTCACTCTGTTTTCTCCTATATAGATAGATGTTTTTGGACCTCTAAATCAAACACGGTTTGTGCTAGCTTTTTGAAACTTCAAAAAATAAAGTAGTTCTAAGTTCTGTCTCTATGGTTTGTTTCCTCTTGAAGTAGCCACAAGCAGAGACTGCCTAAGACACTTTCATTGGAAAGGTGTGCCAAGCTTCCAAAAAACTACTGGTTTTCTGAATAGTCGGCAAATATTTTTTCATCCGATCCTGATGATTTTTGTGGTAAAGATCAGTTCAATAAGTTCACTTAGCTGCCCAATATTCACTCTTCTAGGATGAAGCGTTCGTTACCAGTAACAGCTTGAGTTTTTACGTTTCACTCTGTTTTCTCCCATATAGATACATGTGTTTTGAACTCTGAATCAAACACGGTTTGTGCTAGCTCCTTGAAACTTGACAAAATAAAGTAGTTCTAAGTTCTATGTCTATGGTTTGTTTCCTCTTGTAGTACCCCACGAGAGACTGCCGAATGACACTTTCATTTCAAAGGTGTGCCAAGCTTCCAAAAAACTGCTGGATTTCTGAAATCTCGGCAAATATTTTTTCACCCAGTCTAGATGATTCCCTGTGGTAATGATCAGTTCACTAACTCCACTAAGCTGCCCAATTTTCACTCTTCTTGCTTGAAGCGTTCGTTTCCAGTAACACTTCGAATTTTTAGGTTTCACTGTATTTCCTCCTATATAGATAGATGTGGTTGGAAGTCTAAATCAAACACGGTTTGTGCTAGCTCTTTGAAACTTGACAAAATAAAGTAGTTCTAAGTTCTGTCTTTGTGGTTTGTTTCCTCTTGAATTACCGCAAGCAGAGACTGACGAAAGACACTTTCATTTCAAAGGTGTGCCAAGCTTCCAAAAAACTACTGGATTTCTGAAATCTCGGCAAATATTTTTTCACCCAATCTAGATGATTCTCTGTGGTAATGATCAGTTCACTAAGTCCACTTAGCTGCCCAATTTTCACTCTTCTTGCTTGAAGCGTTCGTTTCCAGTAACACTTCGAATTTTTAGGTTTCACTGTATTTCCTCCTATATAGATAGATGTGGTTGGAAGTCTAAATCAAACACGGTTTGTGCTAGCTCTTTGAAACTTGACAAAATAAAGTAGTTCTAAGTTCTGTCTTTGTGGTTTGTTTCCTCTTGAATTACCCCAAGCAGAGACTGCCGAAAAACACTTTCATTTCAAAGGTGTGCCAAGCTTCCAAAAAAGTACTGGTTTTTTTAAATCTCGGCAAATTTTTTTTCACCCAATCTTCATGATTCTCTGTGGTAATGATCAATTCAATAAGGCCACTTAGCTGCCCAATTTTCATTCTTCTTGCTTGACGCGTTCATTTCCAGTGACACTTTGAATTTTTAGGTTTTACTCTGTTTTCTCCTATATAGATAGATGTGTTTGGAACTCTAAATCAAACACAGTGTGTGCCAGCTTTTTGAAACTTCACAAAATAAAGTAGTTCTAAGTTCTGTCTCTATGGTTTGTTTCCTCTTGAAGTAGCCACAAGCAGAAACTGCCTAAGACACTTTCATTGGAAAGGTGTGCCAAGCTTCCAAAAAACTACTGGTTTTTTGAATAGTCCGCAAATATTTTTTCATCCCATCCTGATGATTCTTGTGGTAATGATCAGTTCACTAAGTCCATTTTGCTGCCCAATATTCACTCTTCTAGGATGAAGCGTTCGTTACCAGTAACAGTTTGAGTTTTTATGTTTCACTCGGTTTTCTCCCATATAGATACATGTGTTTGGACCTCTGAATCAAACACGGTTTGTGCTAGCTCCTTGAAACTTGACAAAATAAAGTAGTTCTAAGTTCTGTCTTTGTGGTTTGTTTCCTCTTGAATTACCGCAAGCAGAGACTGCCGAAAGACACTTTCATTTCAAAGGTGTGCCAAGCTTCCAAAAAACTACTGGATTTCTGAAATCTCGGCAAATATTTTTTCACCCAATCTAGATGATTCTCTGTGGTAATGATCAGTTCACTAAGTCCACTTACCTGCCCAATTTTCACTCTTCTTGCTTGAAGCGTTCGTTTCCAGTAACACTTCGAATTTTTAGGTTTCACTGTATTTCCTCCTATATAGATAGATGTGGTTGGAAGTCTAAATCAAACACGGTTTGTGCTAGCTCTTTGAAACATGACAAAATAAAGTAGTTCTAAGTTCTGTCTTTGTGGTTTGTTTCCTCTTGAATTACCGCAAGCAGAGACTGCCGAAAGACACTTTCATTTCAAAGGTGTGCCAAGCTTCCAAAAAAGTACTGGTTTTGTGAAATCTCGGCAAATTTTTTTTCACCCAATCTTCATGATTCTCTGTGGTAATGATCAATTCAATAAGTCCACTTATCTGCCCAATTTTCATTCTTCTTGCTTGAAGCGTTCGTTTCCAGTGACACTTTGAATTTTTAGGTTTCACTCTGTTTTCTCCTATATAGATAGATGTGTTTGGAACTCTAAATCAAACACGGTTTGTGCTAGCTTTTTGAAACTTCACAAACTAAAGTAGTTCTAAGTTCTCTCTCTATTGTTTGTTTTCTCTTGAAGTAACCACAAGCAGAGACTGCGTAAGACACTTTCATTGGAAAGGTGTGCCAAGCTTCCAAAAAACTACTGGTTTTCTGAATAGTCGGCAAATATTTTTTCATCTGAACCTGATGATTCTTGTGGTAATGATCAGTTCACTAAGTCCCCTTAGCTGCCCAATATTCACTCTTCTAGGATGAAGCGTTCGTTACCAGTAACAGTTTGAGTTTTTACATTTCACTCTGTTTTCTCCCATATAGATAGATGTGTTTGGAACTCTGAATCAAACACGGTTTGTGCTAGCTCCTTGAAACTTGACAAAATAAAGTAGTTCTAAGTTCTATGTCTATGGTTTGTTTCCTCTTGGAGTACCCCAAGAGAGACTGCCGAAAGACACTTTCATTTCACAGGTGTGCCAAGCTTCCAAAAAACTGCTGGATTTCTGAAATCTCGGCAAATATTTTTTCACACAATCTAGATGATCCTCTGTGGTAATGATCAGTTCACTAAATCCACTTAGCTGCCCAATTTTCACTCTTCTTGCTTGAAGCGTTGGTTTCCAGTAACACTTCGAATTTTTAGGTTTCACTCTATTTCCTCCTATATAGATAGATGTGTTTGGAAGTCTAAATAAAACACGGTTTGTGCTAGCTCCTTGAAACTTGACAAAATAAAGTACTTCTGAGTTCTGTCTTTGTGGTTTGTTTCCTCTTGAATTACCCCAAGAAGAGACTGCCGAAAGACACTTTCATTTCAAAGGTGTGCCAAGCTTCCAAAAAAGTACTGGTTTTCTGAAATCTCGGCAAATTTTTTTTCAACCAATCTTCATGATTCTCTGTGGTAATGATCAATTCAATAAGTCCACTTAGCTGCCCAATTTTTATTCTTCTTCCTTGAAGCGTTCGTTTCCAGTGACACTTTGAATTTTTAGGTTTTACTCTGTTTTCTCCTATATAGATAGATGTGTTTGGAACTCTAAATCAAACACAGTGTGTGCCAGCTTTTTGAAACTTCACAAAATAAAGTAGTTCTAAGTTCTGTCTCTATGGTTTGTTTCCTCTTGAAGTAGCCACAAGCAGAGACTGCCTAAGACACTTTCATTGGAAAGCTGTGCCAAGCTTCCAAAAAACTACTGGTTTTCTGAATAGTCGGCAAATATTTTTTCATCCGATCCTGATGATTCTTGTGGTAATGATCAGTTCACTAAGTCCATTTTGCTGCCCAATATTCACTCTTCTAGGATGAAGCGTTCGTTACCAGTAACAGTTTGAGTTTTTACGTTTCACTCGGTTTTCTCCCATTAGATAGAAGTGTTTGGACCTCTGAATCAAACACGGTTTGTGATAGCTCCTTGAAACTTGACAAAATAAAGTAGTTCTAAGTTCTATGTCTATGGTTTGTTTCCTCTTGTAGTACCCCAACAGAGACTGCCGAAAGACACTTTTATTTCAAAGGTGTGCCAAGCTTCCAAAAAACTACTGATTTCTGGAATCTCGGCAAATATTTTTTTCACCCAATCTAGATGATTCTCTGTGGTAATGATCAGTTCACTAACTCCACTTAGCTGCCCAATTTTCACTCTTTTTGCTTGAATCGTTCGTTTCCAGTAACACTTCGAATTATTAGGTTTCACTCTATTTCCTTTTATATAGATAGATGTGTTTGGAAGTCTAAATCAAACACGGTTTGTGCAAGCTCCTTGAAACTTGACAAAATAAAACAGTTCTAAGTTCTGTCTTTGTGGTTTGTTTCCTCTTGAATTACCCCAAGCAGAGACTGCCGAAAAACACTTTCATTTCAAAGGTGTGCCAAGCTTCCAAAAAAGTACTGGTTTTCTGAAATCTCGGCAAATTTTTTTCACCCAATCTTCATGATTCTCTGTGGTAATGATCAATTCAATAAGGCCACTTAGCTGCCCAATTTTCATTCTTCTTGCTTGACGCGTTCGTTTCCAGTGACACTTTGAATTTTTAGGTTTTACTCTGTTTTCTCCTATATAGATAGATGTGTTTGGAACTCTAAATCAAACACAGTGTGTGCCAGCTTTTTGAAACTTCACAAAATAAAGTAGTTCTAAGTTCTGTCTCTATGGGTTGTTTCCTCTTGAAGTAGCCACAAGCAGAAACTGCCTAAGACACTTTCATTGGAAAGGTGTGCCAAGCTTCCAAAAAACTACTGGTTTTTTGAATAGTCGGCAAATATTTTTTCATCCGATCCTGATGATTCTTGTGGTAATGATCAGTTCACTAAGTCCATTTTGCTGCCCAATATTCACTCTTCTAGGATGAAGCGTTCGTTACCAGTAACAGTTTGAGTTTTTACGTTTCACTCGGTTTTCTCCCATATAGATAGATGTGTTTGGACCTCTGAATCAAACTCGGTTTGTGCTAGCTCCTTGAAACTTGACAAAATAAAGTAGTTCTAAGTTCTGTCTTTGTGGTTTGTTTCCTCTTGAATTACCGCAAGCAGAGACTGCCGAAAGACACTTTCATTTCAAAGGTGTGCCAAGCTTCCAAAAAACTACTGGATTTCTGAAATCTCGGCAAATATTTTTTCACCCAATCTAGATGATTCTCTGTGGTAATGATCAGTTCACTAAGTCCACTTACCTGCCCAATTTTCACTCTTCTTGCTTGAAGCGTTCGTTTCCAGTAACACTTCGAATTTTTAGGTTTCACTGTATTTCCTCCTATATAGATAGATATGGTTGGAAGTCTAAATCAAACACGGTTTGGGCTAGCTCTTTGAAACTTGACAAAATAAAGTAGTTCTAAGTTCTGTCTTTGTGGTTTGTTTCCTCTTGAATTACCGCAAGCAGAGACTGCCGAAAGACACTTTCATTTCAAAGGTGTGCCAAGCTTCCAAAAAAGTACTGGTTTTCTGAAATCTCGGCAAATTTTTTTCACCCAATCTTCATGATTCTCTGTGGTAATGATCAATTCAATAAGTCCACTTAGCTGCCTAATTTTCATTCTTCTTGCTTGAAGCGTTCGTTTCCAGTGACACTTTGAATTTTTAGGTTTCACTCTGTTTTCTCCTATATAGATAGATGTGTTTGGAACTCTAAATCAAACACGGTTTGTGCTAGCTTTTTGAAACTTCAAAAAATAAAGTAGTTCTAAGTTCTGTCTCTATGGTTTGTTTCCTCTTGAAGTAGCCACAAGCAGAGACTGCCTAAGACACTTTCATTGGAAAGGTGTGCCAAGCTTCCAAAAAACTACTGGTTTTCTGAATAGTCGGCAAATATTTTTTCATCCGATCCTGATGATTTTTGTGGTAAAGATCAGTTCAATAAGTTCACTTAGCTGCCCAATATTCACTCTTCTAGGATGAAGCGTTCGTTACCAGTAACAGCTTGAGTTTTTACGTTTCACTCTGTTTTCTCCCATATAGATACATGTGTTTTGAACTCTGAATCAAACACGGTTTGTGCTAGCTCCTTGAAACTTGACAAAATAAAGTAGTTCTAAGTTCTATGTCTATGGTTTGTTTCCTCTTGTAGTACCCCACGAGAGACTGCCGAATGACACTTTCATTTCAAAGGTGTGCCAAGCTTCCAAAAAACTGCTGGATTTCTGAAATCTCGGCAAATATTTTTTCACCCAGTCTAGATGATTCCCTGTGGTAATGATCAGTTCACTAACTCCACTAAGCTGCCCAATTTTCACTCTTCTTGCTTGAAGCGTTCGTTTCCAGTAACACTTCGAATTTTTAGGTTTCACTGTATTTCCTCCTATATAGATAGATGTGGTTGGAAGTCTAAATCAAACACGGTTTGTGCTAGCTCTTTGAAACTTGACAAAATAAAGTAGTTCTAAGTTCTGTCTTTGTGGTTTGTTTCCTCTTGAATTACCGCAAGCAGAGACTGACGAAAGACACTTTCATTTCAAAGGTGTGCCAAGCTTCCAAAAAACTACTGGATTTCTGAAATCTCGGCAAATATTTTTTCACCCAATCTAGATGATTCTCTGTGGTAATGATCAGTTCACTAAGTCCACTTAGCTGCCCAATTTTCACTCTTCTTGCTTGAAGCGTTCGTTTCCAGTAACACTTCGAATTTTTAGGTTTCACTGTATTTCCTCCTATATAGATAGATGTGGTTGGAAGTCTAAATCAAACACGGTTTGTGCTAGCTCTTTGAAACTTGACAAAATAAAGTAGTTCTAAGTTCTGTCTTTGTGGTTTGTTTCCTCTTGAATTACCCCAAGCAGAGACTGCCGAAAAACACTTTCATTTCAAAGGTGTGCCAAGCTTCCAAAAAAGTACTGGTTTTTTGAAATCTCGGCAAATTTTTTTTCACCCAATCTTCATGATTCTCTGTGGTAATGATCAATTCAATAAGGCCACTTAGCTGCCCAATTTTCATTCTTCTTGCTTGACGCGTTCATTTCCAGTGACACTTTGAATTTTTAGGTTTTACTCTGTTTTCTCCTATATAGATAGATGTGTTTGGAACTCTAAATCAAACACAGTGTGTGCCAGCTTTTTGAAACTTCACAAAATAAAGTAGTTCTAAGTTCTGTCTCTATGGTTTGTTTCCTCTTGAAGTAGCCACAAGCAGAAACTGCCTAAGACACTTTCATTGGAAAGGTGTGCCAAGCTTCCAAAAAACTACTGGTTTTTTGAATAGTCCGCAAATATTTTTTCATCCGATCCTGATGATTCTTGTGGTAATGATCAGTTCACTAAGTCCATTTTGCTGCCCAATATTCACTCTTCTAGGATGAAGCGTTCGTTACCAGTAACAGTTTGAGTTTTTATGTTTCACTCGGTTTTCTCCCATATAGATACATGTGTTTGGACCTCTGAATCAAACACGGTTTGTGCTAGCTCCTTGAAACTTGACAAAATAAAGTAGTTCTAAGTTCTGTCTTTGTGGTTTGTTTCCTCTTGAATTACCGCAAGCAGAGACTGCCGAAAGACACTTTCATTTCAAAGGTGTGCCAAGCTTCCAAAAAACTACTGGATTTCTGAAATCTCGGCAAATATTTTTTCACCCAATCTAGATGATTCTCTGTGGTAATGATCAGTTCACTAAGTCCACTTACCTGCCCAATTTTCACTCTTCTTGCTTGAAGCGTTCGTTTCCAGTAACACTTCGAATTTTTAGGTTTCACTGTATTTCCTCCTATATAGATAGATGTGGTTGGAAGTCTAAATCAAACACGGTTTGTGCTAGCTCTTTGAAACATGACAAAATAAAGTAGTTCTAAGTTCTGTCTTTGTGGTTTGTTTCCTCTTGAATTACCGCAAGCAGAGACTGCCGAAAGACACTTTCATTTCAAAGGTGTGCCAAGCTTCCAAAAAAGTACTGGTTTTCTGAAATCTCGGCAAATTTTTTTTCACCCAATCTTCATGATTCTCTGTGGTAATGATCAATTCAATAAGTCCACTTATCTGCCCAATTTTCATTCTTCTTGCTTGAAGCGTTCGTTTCCAGTGACACTTTGAATTTTTAGGTTTCACTCTGTTTTCTCCTATATAGATAGATGTGTTTGGAACTCTAAATCAAACACGGTTTGTGCTAGCTTTTTGAAACTTCACAAACTAAAGTAGTTCTAAGTTCTCTCTCTATTGTTTGTTTTCTCTTGAAGTAACCACAAGCAGAGACTGCGTAAGACACTTTCATTGGAAAGGTGTGCCAAGCTTCCAAAAAACTACTGGTTTTCTGAATAGTCGGCAAATATTTTTTCATCTGAACCTGATGATTCTTGTGGTAATGATCAGTTCACTAAGTCCCCTTAGCTGCCCAATATTCACTCTTCTAGGATGAAGCGTTCGTTACCAGTAACAGTTTGAGATTTACATTTCACTCTGTTTTCTCCCATATAGATAGATGTGTTTGGAACTCTGAATCAAACACGGTTTGTGCTAGCTCCTTGAAACTTGACAAAATAAAGTAGTTCTAAGTTCTATGTCTATGGTTTGTTTCCTCTTGGAGTACCCCAAGAGAGACTGCCGAAAGACACTTTCATTTCACAGGTGTGCCAAGCTTCCAAAAAACTGCTGGCTTTCTGAAATCTCGGCAAATATTTTTTCACACAATCTAGATGATTCTCTGTGGTAATGATCAGTTCACTAAATCCACTTAGCTGCCCAATTTTCACTCTTCTTGCTTGAAGCGTTGGTTTCCAGTAACACTTCGAATTTTTAGGTTTCACTCTATTTCCTCCTATATAGATAGATGTGTTTGGAAGTCTAAATAAAACACGGTTTGTGCTAGCTCCTTGAAACTTTACAAAATAAAGTACTTCTGAGTTCTGTCTTTGTGGTTTGTTTCCTCTTGAATTACCCCAAGAAGAGACTGCCGAAAGACACTTTCATTTCAAAGGTGTGCCAAGCTTCCAAAAAAGTACTGGTTTTCTGAAATCTCGGCAAATTTTTTTTCAACCAATCTTCATGATTCTCTGTGGTAATGATCAATTCAATAAGTCCACTTAGCTGCCCAATTTTTATTCTTCTTCCTTGAAGCGTTCGTTTCCAGTGACACTTTGAATTTTTAGGTTTTACTCTGTTTTCTCCTATATAGATAGATGTGTTTGGAACTCTAAATCAAACACAGTGTGTGCCAGCTTTTTGAAACTTCACAAAATAAAGTAGTTCTAAGTTCTGTCTCTATGGTTTGTTTCCTCTTGAAGTAGCCACAAGCAGAGACTGCCTAAGACACTTTCATTGGAAAGCTGTGCCAATCTTCCAAAAAAACTACTGGTTTTCTGAATAGTCGGCAAATATTTTTTCATCCGATCCTGATGATTCTTGTGGTAATGATCAGTTCACTAAGTCCATTTTGCTGCCCAATATTCACTCTTCTAGGATGAAGCGTTCGTTACCAGTAACAGTTTGAGTTTTTACGTTTCACTCGGTTTTCTCCCATATAGATAGATGTGTTTGGACCTCTGAATCAAACACGGTTTGTGCTAGCTCCTTGAAACTTGACAAAATAAAGTAGTTCTAAGTTCTATGTCTATGGTTTGTTTCCTCTTGTAGTACCCCAACAGAGACTGCCGAAAGACACTTTCATTTCCAAGGTGTGCCAAGCTTCCAAAAAACTACTGATTTCTGGAATCTCGGCAAATATTTTTTCACCCAATCTAGATGATTCTCTGTGGTAATGATCAGTTCACTAACTCCACTTATCTGCCCAATTTTCACTCTTTTTGCTTGAAGCGTTCGTTTCCAGTAACACTTCGAATTATTAGGTTTCACTCTATTTCCTTTTATATTGATAGATGTGTTTGGAAGTCTAAATCAAACACGGTTTGTGCAAGCTCCTTGAAACTTGACAAAATAAAACAGTTCTAAGTTCTGTCTTTGTGGTTTGTTTCCTCTTGAATTACCCCAAGCAGAGACTGCCGAAAAACACTTTCATTTCAAAGGTGTGCCAAGCTTCCAAAAAAGTACTTGTTTTCTGATATCTCGGCAAATTTTTTTTCACCCAATCTTCATGACTCTCTGTGGTAATGATCAATTCAATAAGTCCACTTAGCTGCCCAATTTTCATTCTTCTTGCTTGAAGCGTTCGTTTCCAGTGACACTTTGAATTTTTAGGTTTCACTCTGTTTTCTCCTATATAGATAGATGTGTTTGGAACTCTAAATCAAACACGGTTTGTGCTAGCTTTTTGAAACTTCACAAAATAAAGTAGTTCTAAGTTCTGTCTCTATGGTTTGTTTCCTCTTGAAGTAGCCACAAGCAGAGACTGTGTAAGACACTTTCATTGGAAAGGTGTGCCAAGCTTCCAAAAAACTACTGGTTTTCTGAATAGTCGGCAAATATTTTTTCATCCGATCCTGATGATTCTTGTTTTAAAGATCAGTTCACTAAGTTCACTTAGCTGCCCAATATTCACTCTTCTAGGATGAATCGTTTGTTAACAGTAACAGTTTGAGTTTTTACGTTTCACTCGTTTTTCTCCCATATAGATAGATGTGTTTGGAACTCTGAATCAAACACGGTTTGTGCTAGCTCCTTGAAACTTGACAAAATAAAGTAGTTCTAAGTTCTATGTCTATGGTTTTTTTCCTCTTGAAGTACCCCAACAGACACTGCCGAAAGACACTTTCATTTCAAAGGTGTGCCAAGCTTCCAAAAAACTGCTGGATTTCTGAAATCTCGGCAAATATTTTTTCACCCAATCTAGATGATTCTCTGTGGTAATGATCAGTTCACTAACTCCACTTAGCTGCCCAATTTTCACTCTTCTTGCTTGAAGCGTTCGTTTCCAGTAACACTTCGAATTTTTAGGTTTCACTCTATTTCCTCCTATATAGATAGATGTGTTTGGAAGTCTAAATCAAACACGGTTTGTGCTAGCTCCTTGAAACTTGACAAAATAAAGTAGTTCTCAGTTCTGTCTTTGTGGTTTGTTTCCTCTTGAAGTAGCCACAAGCAGAGACTGCGTAAGACACTTTCATTTCAAGGTGTGCCAAGCTTCCAAAAAACTACTAGTATTCTGAATAGTTGGCAAACATTTTTTCATCCGATCCTGATGATTCTTGTGGTAATGATCAGTTCACTAAGTCCACTTAGCTGCCCAATATTCACTCTTCTAGGATGAAGCGTTCGTTACCAGTAACAGTTTGAGTTTTTCCGTTTCACTCTGTTTTCTCCCATATAGATAGATGTGTTTGGAACTCTGAATCAAACACGGTTTGTGCTAGCTCCTTGAAACTTGACAAAATAAAGTAGTTCTAAGTTCTATGTCTATGGTTTGTTTCCTCTTGTAGTACCAAAAGAGAGACTACCGAAAGACACTTTCATTTCAAAGGTGTGCCAAATTAGAAAAAACTACTGGATTTCTGAAATCTCGGCAAATATTTTTTCACCCAATCTAGATGATTATCTGTGGTAATGATCAGTTCACTAACTCCACTTAGCTGCCCAATTTTCACTCTTCTTGCTTGAAGCGTTCGTTTCCAGTAACACTTCGAATTTTTAGGTTACACTCTATTTCCTCCTATATAGATAGATGTGTCTGGAAGTCTATATCAAACACGGTTTGTGCTAGCTCCTTGAAACTTGACAAAATAAAGTAGTTCTAAGTTCTGTCTCTATTGTTTGTTTCCTCTTGAATTATCCCAAGCAGAGACTGCCGAAAGACACTTTCATTTCAAAGGTGTGCCAAGCTTCCAAAAAAGTACTGGTTTTCTGAAATCTCGGCAAATTTTTTTTCACCCAATCTTCATGATTCTCTGTGGTAATGAACAATTCAATAAGTCCACTTAGCTGCCCAATTTTCATTCTTCTTGCTTGAAGCATTCGTTTCCAGTGACACTTTGAATTTTTAGGTTTCACTCTGTTTTCTCCTATATAGATAGATGTGTTTGGAACTCTAAATCAAACACAGTGTGTCCTAGCTTTTTGAAACTTCACTAAATAAAGTAGTTCTAAGTTCTGTCTCTATGGTTTGTTTCCTCTTGATGTAGCCACAAGCAGAGACTGCGTAAGACACTTTCATTGGAAAGGTGTGAGAAGCTTCCAAAAAACTACTGGTTTTCTGAATAGTCGGCAACTATTTTTTCATCCGATCCTGATGATTCTTTTGGTAATGATCAGTTCACTAAGTCCGCTTAGCTGCCCAATATTCACTCTTCTAGGATGAAGCTTTCGTTACCAGTAACAGTTTGAGTTTTTACGTTTCACTCTGTTTTCTCCCATATAGATAGATGTGTTTGGAACTCTGAATCAAACACGGTTTGTGCTAGCTCCTTGAAACTTGACAAAATAAAGTAGTTCTAAGTTCTATGTCTATGGTTTGTTTCCTCTTGTAGTTCCCCAAAAGAGATTGCCAAAAGACACTTTCATTTCAAAGGTGTGCCAAGCTTCCAAAAAATTACTGGATTTCTGAAATCTCGGCAAATAATTTTTCACCCAATCTAGATGATTCTCTGTGGTAATGATCAGTTCACTAACTCCACTTAGCTGCCCAATTTTCACTCTCTTGCTTGAAGCGTTCGTTATCAGTAACACTTCGAATTTTTAGGTTTCACTCTATTTCCTCCTATATAGATAGATGTGTTTGGAAGTCTAAATCAAACACGGTTTGTGCTAGCTCCTTGAAACTTGACAAAATAAAGTAGTTCTAAGTTCTGTCTTTGTGGTTTGTTTCCTCTTGAATTACCCCATCAGAGACTGCCGAAAGACACTTTCATTTCAAAGGTGTGCCAAGCTTCCAAAAAAGTACTGGTTTTCTGAAATCTCGGCAAATTTTTTTTCACCCTATCTTCATGATTCTCTATGGTAATGATCAATTCAGTGAGTCCACTTAGCTGCCCAATTTTCACTCTTCTTGCTTGAAGCGTTTGTTTCCAGTAACACTTCGAATTTTTAGGTTTCACTCTATTTCCTCCTATATAGATAGATGTGTTTGGAAATCTAAATAAAACACGGTTTGTGCTAGCTCCTTGAAACTTGACAAAATAAAGTAGTTCTGAGTTCTGTCTTTGTGGTTTGTTTCCTCTTGAATTACCCCAAGCAGAGACTGCCGAAAGACACTTTCATTTCAAAGGTGTGCCAAGCTTCCAAAAAAGTACTGGTTTTCTGAAATCTCGGCAAATTTTTTTTCACCCAATCTTCATGATTCTCTGTGGTAATGATCAATTCAATAAGTCCACTTAGCTGCCCAATTTTCATTCTTCTTGCTTGAAGCGTTCGTTTCCAGTGACACTTTGAATTTTTAGGTTTCACTGTGTTTTCTCCTATATAGATAGATGTGTTTGGAACTCTAAATCAAACACGGTTTGTGCTATCTTTTTGAAACTTCACAAAATAAAGTAGTTCTAAGTTCTGTCTCTATGGTTTGTTTCCTCTTGAAGTAGCCACAGGCAGAGACTGCGTAAGACACTTTCATTAGAAAGTTGTGCCAATCTTCCAAAAAAATACTGGTTTTCTGAATAGTCGGCAAATATTTTTTCATCCGATCCTGATAATTTTTGTGGTAAAGATCAGTTCACTACGTTCACTTAGCTGCCCAATATTCACTCTTCTAGGATGAAGCGTTCTTACCAGTAACAGTTTGAGTTTTTACGTTTCACTCTGTTTTCTCCCATATAGATACATGTGTTTGGAACTCTGAATCAAACACGGTTTGTACTAGCTCCTTGAAACTTGACAAAATAAAGTAGTTCTAAGTTCTATGTCTATGGTTTGTTTCCTCTTGTAGTACCCCAAGAGAGACTGCCGAAAGACACTTTCATTTCAAAGGTGTGCCAAGCTTCCAAAAAACTGCTGGATTTCTGAAATCTCGGCAAATATTTTTTCACCCAATCTAAATGATTCTCTGTGGTAATGATCAGTTCACTAATTCCACTTAGCTGCCCAATTTTCACTCTTCTTGCTTGAAGCGTTCTTTTAAAGTAACACTTCGAATTTTTAGGTTTCACTTTATTTCCTCCTATATAGATAGATGTGTTTGGAAGTCTAAATCAAACACGGTTTGTGCTAGCTCCTTGAAACTTGACAAAATAAAGTAGTTCTGAGTTCTGTCTTTGTGGTTTTTTTCCTCTTGAATTACCCCAAGCAGAGACTGCCGAAAGACACTTTCATTTCAAAGGTGTGCCAAGCTTCCAAAAAAGTACTGGTTTTCTGAAATCTCAGCAAATTTTTTTTTCACCCAATCTTCATGATTCTCTGTGGTAATGAACAATTCAATAAGTCCACTTAGCTGCCCAATTTTCATTCTTCTTGCTTGAAGCATTCGTTTCCAGTGACACTTTGAATTTTTAGGTTTCACTCTGTTTTCTCCTATATAGATAGATGTGTTTGGAACTCTAAATCAAACACAGTGTGTCCTAGCTTTTTGAAACTTCACTAAATAAAGTAGTTCTAAGTTCTGTCTCTATGGTTTGTTTCCTCTTGATGTAGCCACAAGCAGAGACTGCGTAAGACACTTTCATTGGAAAGGTGTGCCAAGCTTCCAAAAAACTACTGGTTTTCTGAATAGTCGGCAACTATTTTTTCATCCGATCCTGATGATTCTTGTGGTAATGATCAGTTCACTAAGTCCGCTTAGCTGCCCAATATTCACTCTTCTAGGATGAAGCGTTCGTTACCAGTAACAGTTTGAGTTTTTACGTTTCACTCTGTTTTCTCCCATATAGATTGATGTGTTTGGAACTCTGAATCAAACACGGTTTGTGCTAGCTCCTTGAAACTTGAGAAAATAAAGTAGTTCTAAGTTCTATGTCTATGGTTTGTTTCCTCTTGTAGTTCCCCAAAAGAGATTGCCGAAAGACACTTTCATTTCAAAGGTGTGCCAAGCTTCCAAAAAACTACTGGATTTCTGAAATCTGGGCAAATAATTTTTCACCCAATCTAGATGATTCTCTGTGGTAATGATCAGTTCACTAACTCCACTTAGCTGCCCAATTTTCACTCTCTTGCTTGAAGCGTTCGTTATCAGTAACACTTCGAATTTTTAGGTTTCACTCTATTTCCTCCTATATAGATAGATGTGTTTGGAAGTCTAAATCAAACACGGTTTGTGCTAGCTCCTTGAAACCTGACAAAATAAAGTAGTTCTAAGTTCTGTCTTTGTGGTTTGTTTCCTCTTGAATTACCCCATCAGAGACTGCCGAAAGACAGTTTCATTTCAAAGGTGTGCCAAGCTTCCAAAAAAGTACTGGTTTTCTGAAATCTCGGCAAATTTTTTTTCACCCAATCTTCATGATTCTCTATGGTAATGATCAATTCAGTGAGTCCACTTAGCTGCCCAATTTTCACTCTTCTTGCTTGAAGCGTTGGTTTCCAGTAACACTTCGAATTTTTAGGTTTCACTCTATTTCCTCCTATATAGATAGATGTGTTTGGATGTCTAAATAAAACACAGTGTGTCCTAGCTTTTTGAAACTTCACTAAATAAAGTAGTTCTAAGTTCTGTCTCTATGGTTTGTTTCCTCTTGATGTAGCCACAAGCAGAGACTGCGTAAGACACTTTCATTGGAAAGGTGTGCCAAGCTTCCAAAAAACTACTGGTTTTCTGAATAGTCGGCAACTATTTTTTCATCCGATCCTGATGATTCTTGTGGTAATGATCAGTTCACTAAGTCCGCTTAGCTGCCCAATATTCACTCTTCTAGGATGAAGCGTTCGTTACCAGTAACAGTTTGAGTTTTTACGTTTCACTCTGTTTTCTCCCATATAGATTGATGTGTTTGGAACTCTGAATCAAACACGGTTTGTGCTAGCTCCTTGAAACTTGACAAAATAAAGTAGTTCTAAGTTCTATGTCTATGGTTTTTTTCCTCTTGTAGTTCACCAAAAGAGATTGCCGAAAGACACTTTAATTTCAAAGGTGTGCCAAGCTTCCAAAAAACTACTGGATTTCTGAAATCTGGGCAAATAATTTTTCACCCAATCTAGATGATTCTCTGTGGTAATGATCAGTTCACTAACTCCACTTAGCTGCCCAATTTTCACTCTCTTGCTTGAAGCGTTCGTTATCAGTAACACTTCGAATTTTTAGGTTTCACTCTATTTCCTCCTATATAGATAGATGTGTTTGGAAGTCTAAATCAAACACTGTTTGTGCTAGCTCCTTGAAACCTGACAAAATAAAGTAGTTCTAAGTTCTGTCTTTGTGGTTTGTTTCCTCTTGAATTACCCCATCAGAGACTGCCGAAAGACACTTTCATTTCAAAGGTGTGCCAAGCTTCCAAAAAAGTACTGCTTTTCTGAAATCTCGGCAAATTTTTTTTCACCCAATCTTCATGATTCTCTATGGTAATGATCAATTCAGTGAGTCCACTTAGCTGCCCAATTTTCACTCTTCTTGCTTGAAGCGTTGGTTTCCAGTAACACTTCGAAATTTTAGGTTTCACTCTATTTCCTCCTATATAGATAGATGTGTTTGGATGTCTAAATAAAACACGGTTTGTGCTAGCTCCTTGAAACTTGACAAAATAAAGTAGTTCTGAGTTCTGTCTTTGTGGTTTGTTTCCTCTTGAATTACCCTTAGCAGAGACTGCCGAAAGACACTTTCATTTCAAAGGTGTGCCAAGCTTCCAAAAAAGTACTGGTTTTCTGAAATATCGGCAAATTTTTTTTCACCCAATCTTCATGATTCTCTGTGGTAATGATCAATTCAATAAGTCCACTTAGTTGCCCAATTTTCATTCTTCTTGCTTGAAGCGTTCGTTTCCAGTGACACTTTGAATTTTTAGGTTTCACTCTGTTTTCTCCTATATAGATAGATGTGTTTGGAACTCTAAATCAAACACGGTTTGTGCTATCTTTTTGAAACTTCACAAAATAAAGTAGTTCTAAGTTCTGTCTCTATGGTTTGTTTCCTCTTGAAGTAGCCACAAGCAGAGACTGCGTAAGACACTTTCATTGGAAAGGTGTGCCAATCTTCCAAAAAACTACTGGTTTTCTGAGTATTCGGCAAATATTTTTTCATCCGATCCTGATAATTTTTGTGGTAAAGATCAGTTCACTAAGTTCACTTAGCTGCCCAATATTCACTCTTCTAGGATGAAGCGTTCTTACCAGCAACAGTTTGAGTTTTTACGTTTCACTCTGTTTTCTCCCATATAGATACATGTGTTTGGAACTCTGAATCAAACACGGTTTGTGCTAGCTCCTTGAAACTTGACAAAATAAAATAGTTCTAAGTTCTATGTCAATGGTTTGTTTCCTCTTGTAGTACCCCAAGAGAGACTGCCGAAAGACACTTTCATTTCAAAGGTGTGCCAAGCTTAGAAAAAACTGCTGGATTTCTGAAATCTCGGCAAATATTTTTTCACCCAATCTAGATGATTCTCTGTGGTAATGATCAGTTCACTAACTCCACTTAGCTGCCCAATTTTCACTCTTCTTGCTTGAAGCGTTCGTTTCCAGTAACACTTCCAATTTTTAGGTTTCACTTTATTTCCTCCTATATAGATAGATGTGTTTGGAAGTCTAAATCAAACACGGTTTGTGCTAGCTCCTTGAAACTTGACAAAATAAAGTAGTTCTGAGTTCTGTCTTTGTGGTTTGTTTCCTCTTGAATTACCCCAAGCAGAGACTGCCGAAAGACACTTTCATTTCAAAGGTGTGCCAAGCTTCCAAAAAAGTACTGGTTTTCTGAAATCTCAGCAAATTTTTTTTCACCCAATCTTCATGATTCTCTGTGGTAATGAACAATTCAATAAGTCCACTTAGCTGCCCAATTTTCATTCTTCTTGCTTGAAGCATTCGTTTCCAGTGACACTTTGAATTTTTAGGTTTCACTCTGTTTTCTCCTATATAGATAGATGTGTTTGGAACTCTAAATCAAACACAGTGTGTCCTAGCTTTTTGAAACTTCACTAAATAAAGTAGTTCTAAGTTCTGTCTCTATGGTTTGTTTCCTCTTGATGTAGCCACAAGCAGAGACTGCGTAAGACACTTTCATTGGAAAGGTGTGCCAAGCTTCCAAAAAACTACTGGTTTTCTGAATAGTCGGCAACTATTTTTTCATCCGATCCTGATGATTCTTGTGGTAATGATCAGTTCACTAAGTCCGCTTAGCTGCCCAATATTCACTCTTCTAGGATGAAGCGTTCGTTACCAGTAACAGTTTGAGTTTTTACGTTTCACTCTGTTTTCTCCCATATAGATTGATGTGTTTGGAACTCTGAATCAAACACGGTTTGTGCTAGCTCCTTGAAACTTGACAAAATAAAGTAGTTCTAAGTTCTATGTCTATGGTTTGTTTCCTCTTGTAGTTCCCCAAAAGAGATTGCCGAAAGACACTTTCATTTCAAAGGTGTGCCAAGCTTCCAGAAAACTACTGGATTTCCGAAATCTGGGCAAATAATTTTTCACCCAATCTAGATGATTCTCTGTGGTAATGATCAGTTCACTAACTCCACTTAGCTGCCCAATTTTCACTCTCTTGCTTGAAGCGTTCGTTATCAGTAACACGTCGAATTTTTAGGTTTCACTCTATTTCCTCCTATATAGATAGATGTGTTTGGAAGTCTAAATCAAACACGGTTTGTGCTAGCTCCTTGAAACTTGACAAAATAAAGTAGTTCTAAGTTCTGTCTTTGTGGTTTGTTTCCTCTTGAATTACCCCATCAGAGACTGCCGAAAGACACTTTCATTTCAAAGTTGTGCCAAGCTTCCAAAAAAGTACTGGTTTTCTGAAATCTCGGCAAATTTTTTTTCACCCAATCTTCATGATTCTCTATGGTAATGATCAATTCAGTGAGTCCACTTAGCTGCCCAATTTTCACTCTTCTTGCTTGAAGCATTGGTTTCCAGTAACACTTCGAATTTTTAGGTTTCACTCTATTTCCTCCTATATAGATAGATGTGTTTGGATGTCTAAATAAAACACGGTTTGTGCTAGCTCCTTGAAACTTGACAAAATAAAGTAGTTCTGAGTTCTGTCTTTGTGGTTTGTTTCCTCTTGAATTACCCCAAGCAGAGGCTGCCGAAAGACACTTTCATTTCAAAGGTGTGCCAAGCTTCCAAAAAAGTACTGGTTTTCTGAAATCTCGGCAAATTTTTTTTCACCCAATCTTCATGATTCTCTGTGGTAATGATCAATTCAATAAGTCCACTTAGTTGCCCAATTTTCATTCTTCTTGCTTGAAGCGTTCGTTTCCAGTGACACTTTGAATTTTTAGGTTTCACTCTGTTTTCTCCTATATAGATAGATGTGTTTGGAACTCTAAATCAAACACGGTTTGTGCTAGCTTTTTGAAACTTCACAAAATAAAGTAGTTCTAAGTTCTGTCTCTATGGTTTGTTTCCTCTTGAAGTAGCCACAAGCAGAGACTGCGTAAGACACTTTCATTGGAAAGGTGTGCCAATCTTCCAAAAAACTACTGGTTTTCTGAGTATTCGGCAAATATTTTTTCATCCGATCCTGATAATTTTTGTGGTAAAGATCAGTTCACTAAGTTCACTTAGCTGCCCAATATTCACTCTTCTATGATGAAGCGTTCTTACCAGCAACAGTTTGAGTTTTTATGTTTCACTCTGTTTTCTCCCATATAGATACATGTGTTTGGAACTCTGAATCAAACACGGTTTGTGCTAGCTCCTTGAAACTTGACAAAATAAAGTAGTTCTAAGTTCTATGTCTATGGTTTGTTTCCTCTTGTAGTACCCCAAGAGAAACTGCCGAAAGACACTTTCATTTCAAAGGTGTGCCAAGCTTCCAAAAAACTGCTGGATTTCTGAAATCTCGGCAAATATTTTTTCACCCAATCTAGATGATTCTCTGTGGTAATGATCAGTTCACTAACTCCACTTAGCTGCCCAATTTTCACTCTTCTTGCTTGAAGCGTTCGTTTTCAGTAACACTTCGAATTTTTAGGTTTCACTTTATTTCCTCCTATATAGATAGATGTGTTTGGAAGTCTAAATCAAACACGGTTTGTGCTAGCTCCTTGAAACTTGACAAAATAAAGTAGTTCTGAGGTCTGTCTTTGTGGTTTGTTTCCTCTTGAATTACCCCAAGCAGAGACTGCCGAAAGACACTTTCATTTCAAAGGTGTGCCAAGCTTCCAAAAAAGTACTGGTTTTCTGAAATCTCGGCAAATTTTTTTTCACCCAATCTTCATGATTCTCTGTGGTAATGATAAATTCAATGAGTCCACTTAGCTGCCCAATTTTCATTCTTCTTGCTTGAAGCGTTCATTTCCAGTGACACTTTGAATTTTCAGGTTTCACTCTGTTTTCTCCTATATAGATAGATGTGTTTGGACCTCTAAATCAAACACGGTTTGTGCTAGCTTTTTGAAACTTCACAAAATAAAGTAGTTCTAAGTTCTATGTCTATGGTTTGTTTCCTCTTGTAGTACCCCAACAGAGACTGACGAAAGACACTTTCATTTCAAAGGTGTGCCAAGCTTCCAATAAACTACTGGATTTCTGAAATCTCGGCAAATATATTTTCACCCAATCTAGATGATTCTCTGTGGTAATGATCAGTTCACTAATTCCACTTAGCTGCCCAATTTTCACTCTTCTTGCTTGAAGCGTTCGTTTAAAGTAACACTTCGAATTTTTTAGTTTCACTGTATTTCCTCCCATATAGATAGATGTGGTTGGAAGTCTAAATCAAACACGGTTTGTGCTAGCTCTTTGAAACTTGACAAAATAAAGTAGTTCTAAGTTCTGTCTTTGTGGTTTGTTTCCTCTTGAAGTAGCCACAAGCAGAGACTGCGTAAGACACTTTCATTTCAAGGTGTGCCAAGCTTCCAAAAAACTACTAGTTTTCTGAATAGTTGGCAAATATTTTTTCATCCGATCCTGATGATTCTTGTGGTAATGATCAGTTCACTAAGTCCACTTAGCTGCCCAATATTCACTCTTCTAGGATGAAGCGTTCGTTACCAGTAACAGTTTGAGTTTTTACGTTTCACTCTGTTTTCTCCCATATAGATAGATGTGTTTGGAACTCTGAATCAAACACGGTTTGTGCTAGCTCCTTGAAACTTGACAAAATAAAGTAGTTCTAAGTTCTATGTCTATGGTTTGTTTCCTCTTGTAGTACCCCAAGAGAGACTACCGAAAGACACTTTCATTTCAAAGGTGTGCCAAATTCCAAAAAACTACTGGATTTCTGAAATCTCGGCAAATATTTTTTCACCCAATCTAGATGATAATCTGTTTTAATGATCAGTTCACTAACTCCACTTAGCTGCCCAATTTTCACTCTTCTTGCTTGAAGCGTTCGTTTCCAGTAACACTTCGAATTTTTAGGTTACACTCTATTTCCTCCTATATAGATAGATGTGTCTGGAAGTCTAAATCAAACACGGTTTGTGCTAGCTCCTTGAAACTTGACAAAATAAAGTAGTTCTGAGTTCTGTCTTTGTGGTTTGTTTCCTCTTGAATTATCCCAAGCAGAGACTGCCGAAAGACACTTTCATTTCAAAGGTGTGCCAAGCTTCCAAAAAAGTACTGGTTTTCTGAAATCTCGGCAAATTTTTTTTCACCCAATCTTCATGATTCTCTGTGGTAATGAACAATTCAATAAGTCCACTTAGCTGCCCAATTTTCATTCTTCTTGCTTGAAGCATTCGTTTCCAGTGACACTTTGAATTTTTAGGTTTCACTCTGTTTTCTCCTATATAGATAGATGTGTTTGGAACTCTAAATCAAACACAGTGTGTCCTAGCTTTTTGAAACTTCACTAAATAAAGTAGTTCTAAGTTCTGTCTCTATGGTTTGTTTCCTCTTGATGTAGCCACAAGCAGAGACTGCGTAAGACACTTTCATTGGAAAGGTGTGCCAAGCTTCCAAAAAACTACTGGTTTTCTGAATAGTCGGCAACTATTTTTTCATCCGATCCTGATGATTCTTGTGGTAATGATCAGTTCACTAAGTCCGCTTAGCTGCCCAATATTCACTCTTCTAGGATGAATCTTTCGTTACCAGTAACAGTTTGAGTTTTTACGTTTCACTCTGTTTTCTCCCATATAGATTGATGTGTTTGGAACTCTGAATCAAACACGGTTTGTGCTAGCTCCTTGAAACTTGACAAAATAAAGTAGTTCTAAGTTCTATGTCTATGGTTTGTTTCCTCTTGTAGTTCCCCAAAAGAGATTGCCGAAAGACACTTTCATTTCAAAGGTGTGCCAAGCTTCCAAAAAACTACTGGATTTCTGAAATCTGGGCAAATATTTTTTCACCCAATCTAGATGATTATCTGTGGTAATGATCAGTTCACTAACTCCACTTAGCTGCCCAATTTTCACTCTTCTTGCTTGAAGCGTTCGTTTCCAGTAACACTTCGAATTTTTAGGTTACACTCTATTTCCTCCTATATAGATAGATGTGTCTGGAAGTCTAAATCAAACACGGTTTGTGCTAGCTCCTTGAAACTTGGCAAAATAAAGTAGTTCTGAGTTCTGTCTTTGTGGTTTGTTTCCTCTTGAATTATCCCAAGCAGAGACTGCGTAAGACACTTTCATTGGAAAGGTGTGCCAAGCTTCCAAAAAACTACTGGTTTTCTGAATATTCGGCAAATATTTTTTCATCCCATAATGATGATTCTTGTGGTAAAGATCAGTTCACTAAGTTCACTTAGCTGCCCAATATTCACTCTTTTAGGATGAAGCGTTCGTTAACAGTAACAGTTTGAGTTTTTACGTTTCACTCTGTTTTCTCCCATATAAATAGATGTGTTTGGAACTCTGAATCAAACACAGTTTCTGCTAGCTCCTTGAAACTTGCCAAAATAAAGTAGTTCTAAGTTCTGTCTCTGTGGTTTGTTTCCTCTTGAGTTACCCCAAGCAGAGACTGCCGAAAGACACTTTCATTTCAAAGGTGTGCCGAGCTTCCAAAAAAGTACTGGTTTTCTGAAATCTCGGCAAATATTTTTTCACCCAATCTTCATGATTCTCTGTGGTAATGACCAATTCAATAAGTCCACTTAGCTGCCCAATTTTCATTCTTCTTGCTTGAAGCATTCGTTTCCAGTGACACTTTGAATTTTTAGGTTTCACTCTGTTTTCTCCTATATAGATAGATGTGTTTGGACCTCTAAATCAAACACGGCTTGTGCTAGCTTTTTGAAACTTCACAAAATAAAGTAGTTCTAAGTTCTGTCTCTATGGTTTGTTTCCTCTTGAAGTAGCCACAAGCAGAGACTGCGTAAGACACTTTCATTGGAAAGGTATGCCAAGCTTCCAAAAAACTACTGGTTTTCTGAATTGTCGGCAAATATTTTTTCATCCGATCCTGATGATTCTTGTGGTAATGATCAGTTCACTAAGTCCACTTAGCTGCCTAATATTCACTCTTCTAGGATGAAGCGTTCGTTACCAGTAACAGTTTGAGTTCTTACGTTTCACTCTGTTTTCTCTCACATAGATACATGTGTTTGGAACTCTGAATCAAACACGGTTTGTGCTAGCTCCTTGAAACTTGACAAAATAAAGTAGTTCTAAGTTCTATGTCTATGGTTTGTTTCCTCTTGTAGTACCCCAACAGAGACTGCCGAAACACAGTTTCATTTCAAAGGTGTGCCAAGCTTCCAAAAAATACTGGATTTCTGAAATCTCGGCAAATATTTTTTCACCCAATCTAGATGATTCTCTGTGGTAATGATCAGTTCACTAAGTCCACTTAGCTGCCCAATTTTCATTCTTCTTGCTTGAAGCGTTCGTTTCCAGTAACACTTCGAATTTTTAGGTTTCACTCTATTTCCTCCTATATAGATAGATGTGTTTGGAAGTCTAAATCAAACACGGTATGTGCTAGCTCCTTGAAACTTGACAAAATAAAGTAGTTCTGAGTTCTGTATTTGTGGTTTGTTTCCTCTTGAATTACCCCAAGCAGAGACAGCCGAAAAACACTTTCATTCAAAGGTGTGCCAAGCTTCCAAAAAAGTACTGGTTTTCTGAAATCTCGGCAAATTTTTTTTCACCCAATCTTCATGATTCTCTGTGGTAATTTTCAATTCAATAAGTCCACTTAGCTGCCCAATTTTCATTCTTCTTGCTTGAAGCGTTCCTTTCCAGTGACACTTTGAATTTTTAGGTTTCACTCTGTTTTCTCCCATATAGATAGATGTGTTTGGACCTCTAAATCAAACACGGTTTGTGCTAGCTTTTTGAAACTTCACTAAATAAAGTAGTTCTAAGTTCTGTCTCTATGGTTTGTTTCCTCTTGAAGTAGCCACAAGCAGAGACTGCGTAAGACACTTTCATTGGAAAGGTGTGCCAAGCTTCCAAAAAACTACTGGTTTTCTGAATAGTCGGCAACTATTTTTTCATCCGATCCTGATGATTCTTGTGGTAATGATCAGTTCACTAAGTCCGCTTAGCTGCCCAATATTCACTCTTCTAGGATGAAGCTTTCGTTACCAGTAACAGTTTGAGTTTTTACGTTTCACTCTGTTTTCTCCCATATAGATTGATGTGTTTGGAACTCTGAATCAAACACGGTTTGTGCTAGCTCCTTGAAACTTGACAAAATAAAGTAGTTCTAAGTAATATGTCTATGGTTTGTTTCCTCTTGCAGTTCCCCAAAGAGATTGCCGAAAGACACTTTCATTTCAAAGGTGTGCCAAGCTTCCAAAAAACTACTGGATTTCTGAAATCTGGGCAAATAATTTTTCACCCAATCTAGATGATTCTCTGTGGTAATGATCAGTTCACTAACTCCACTTAGCTGCCCAATTTTCACTCTCTTGCTTGAAGCGTTCGTTATCAGTAACACTTCGAATTTTTAGGTTTCACTCTATTTCCTCCTATATAGATAGATGTGTTTGGAAGTCTAAATCAAACACGGTTTGTGCTAGCTCCTTGAAACTTGACAAAATAAAGTAGTTCTAAGTTCTGTCTTTGTGGTTTGTTTCCTCTTGAATTACCCCATCAGAGACTGCCGAAAGACAATTTCATTTCAAAGTTGTGCCAAGCTTCCAAAAAAGTACTGGTTTTCTGAAATCTCGGCAAATTTTTTTCACCCAATCTTCATGATTCTCTATGGTAATGATCAATTCAGTGAGTCCACTTAGCTGCCCAATTTTCACTCTTCTTGCTTGAAGCGTTGGTTTCCAGTAACACTTCGAATTTTTAGGTTTCACTCTATTTCCTCCTATATAGATAGATGTGTTTGGATGTCTAAATCAAACACGGTTTGTGCTAGCTCCTGAAACTTGACAAAATAAAGTAGTTCTGAGTTCTGTCTTTGTGGTTTGTTTCCTCTTGAATTACCCCAAGCAGAGACTGCTGAAAGACACTTTCATTTCAAAGGTGTGCCAAGCTTCCAAAAAAGTACTGGTTTTCTGAAATCTCGGCAAATTTTTTTTCACCCAATCTTCATGATTCTCTGTGGTAATGATAAATTCAATGAGTCCACTTAGCTGCCCAATTTTCATTCTTCTTGCTTGAAGCGTTCATTTCCAGTGACACTTTGAATTTTCAGGTTTCACTCTGTTTTCTCCTATATAGATAGATGTGTTTGGACCTCTAAATCAAACACGGTTTGTGCTAGCTTTTTGAAACTTCACAAAATAAAGTAGTTCTAAGTTCTATGTCTATGGTTTGTTTCCTCTTGTAGTACCCCAACAGAGACTGACGAAAGACACTTTCATTTCAAAGGTGTGCCAAGCTTCCAATAAACTACTGGATTTCTGAAATCTCGGCAAATATATTTTCACCCAATCTAGATGATTCTCTGTGGTAATGATCAGTTCACTAATTCCACTTAGCTGCCCAATTTTCACTCTTCTTGCTTGAAGCGTTCGTTTCCAGTAACACTTCGAATTTTTTAGTTTCACTGTATTTCCTCCCATATAGATAGATGTGGTTGGAAGTCTAAATCAAACACGGTTTGTGCTAGCTCTTTGAAACTTGACAAAATAAAGTAGTTCTAAGTTCTGTCTTTGTGGTTTGTTTCCTCTTGAAGTAGCCACAAGCAGAGACTGCGTAAGACACTTTCATTTCAAGGTGTGCCAAGCTTCCAAAAAACTACTAGTTTTCTGAATAGTTGGCAAATATTTTGTCATCCGATCCTGATGATTCTTGTGGTAATGATCAGTTCACTAAGTCCACTTAGCTGCCCAATATTCACTCTTCTAGGATGAAGCGTTCGTTACCAGTAACAGTTTGAGTTTTTACGTTTCACTCTGTTTTCTCCCATATAGATAGATGTGTTTGGAACTCTGAATCAAACACGGTTTGTGCTAGCTCCTTGAAACTTGACAAAATAAAGTAGTTCTAAGTTCTATGTCTATGGTTTGTTTCCTCTTGTAGTACCCCAAGAGAGACTACCGAAAGACACTTTCATTTCAAAGGTGTGACAAATTCCAAAAAACTACTGGATTTCTGAAATCTCGGCAAATATTTTTTCACCCAATCTAGATGATAATCTGTTTTAATGATCAGTTCACTAACTCCACTTAGCTGCCCAATTTTCACTCTTCTTGCTTGAAGCGTTCGTTTCCAGTAACACTTCGAATTTTTAGGTTACACTCTATTTCCTCCTATATAGATAGATGTGTCTGGAAGTCTAAATCAAACACGGTTTGTGCTAGCTCCTTGAAACTTGACAAAATAAAGTAGTTCTGAGTTCTGTCTTTGTGGTTTGTTTCCTCTTGAATTATCCCAAGCAGAGAATGCCGAAAGACACTTTCATTTCAAAGGTGTGCCAAGCTTCCAAAAAGTACTGGTTTTCTGAAATCTCGGCAAATTTTTTTTCACCCAATCTTCATGATTCTCTGTGGTAATGAACAATTCAATAAGTCCACTTAGCTGCCCAATTTTCATTCTTCTTGCTTGAAGCATTCGTTTCCAGTGACACATTGAATTTTTAGGTTTCACTCTGTTTTCTCCTATATAGATAGATGTGTTTGGAACTCTAAATCAAACACAGTGTGTCCTAGCTTTTTTAAACTTCACTAAATAAAGTAGTTCTAAGTTCTGTCTCTATGGTTTGTTTCCTCTTGATGTAGCCACAAGCAGAGACTGCGTAAGACACTTTCATTGGAAAGGTGTGCCAAGCTTCCAAAAAACTACTGGTTTTCTGAATAGTCGGCAACTATTTTTTCATCCGATACTGATGATTCTTGTGGTAATGATCAGTTCACTAAGTCCGCTTAGCTGCCCAATATTCACTCTTCTAGGATGAAGCTTTCGTTACCAGTAACAGTTTGAGTTTTTACGTTTCACTCTGTTTTCTCCCATATAGATTGATGTGTTTGGAACTCTGAATCAAACACGGTTTGTGCTAGCTCCTTGAAACTTGACAAAATAAAGTAGTTCTAAGTTCTATGTCTATGGTTTGTTTCCTCTTGTAGTTCCCCAAAAGAGATTGCCGAAAGACACTTTCATTTCAAAGGTGTGCCAAGCTTCCAAAAAACTACTGGATTTCTGAAATCTGGGCAAATATTTTTTCACCCAATCTAGATGATTATCTGTGGTAATGATCAGTTCACTAACTCCACTTAGCTGCCCAATTTTCACTCTTCTTGCTTGAAGCGTTCGTTTCCAGTAACACTTCGAATTTTTAGGTTACACTCTATTTCCTCCTATATAGATAGATGTGTCTGGAAGTCTAAATCAAACACGGTTTGTGCTAGCTCCTTGAAACTTGGCAAAATAAAGTAGTTCTGAGTTCTGTCTTGGTGGTTTGTTTCCTCTTGAATTATCCCAAGCAGAGACTGCGTAAGACACTTTCATTGGAAAGGTGTGCCAAGCTTCCAAAAAACTACTGGTTTTCTGAATATTCGGCAAATATTTTTTCATCCCATAATGATGATTCTTGTGGTAAAGATCAGTTCACTAAGTTCACTTAGCTGCCCAATATTCACTCTTTTAGGATGAAGCGTTCGTTAACAGTAACAGTTTGAGTTTTTACGTTTCACTCTGTTTTCTCCCATATAAATAGATGTGTTTGGAACTCTGAATCAAACACAGTTTCTGCTAGCTCCTTGAAACTTGCCAAAATAAAGTAGTTCTAAGTTCTGTCTCTGTGGTTTGTTTCCTCTTGAGTTACCCCAAGCAGAGACTGCCGAAAGACACTTTCATTTCAAAGGTGTGCCGAGCTTCCAAAAAAGTACTGGTTTTCTGAAATCTCGGCAAATATTTTTTCACCCAATCTTCATGATTCTCTGTGGTAATGACCAATTCAATAAGTCCACTTAGCTGCCCAATTTTCATTCTTCTTGCTTGAAGCATTCGTTTCCAGTGACACTTTGAATTTTTAGGTTTCAGTCTGTTTTCTCCTATATAGATAGATGTGTTTGGACCTCTAAATCAAACACGGCTTGTGCTAGCTTTTTGAAACTTCACAAAATAAAGTAGTTCTAAGTCCTGTCTCTATGGTTTGTTTCCTCTTGAAGTAGCCACAAGCAGAGACTGCGTAAGACACTTTCATTGGAAAGGTATGCCAAGCTTCCAAAAAACTACTGGTTTTCTGAATTGTCGGCAAATATTTTTTCATCCGATCCTGATGATTCTTGTGGTAATGATCAGTTCACTAAGTCCACTTAGCTGCCTAATATTCACTCTTCTAGGATGAAGCGTTCGTTACCAGTAACAGTTTGAGTTCTTACGTTTCACTCTGTTTTCTCTCACATAGATACATGTGTTTGGAACTCTGAATCAAACACGGTTTGTGCTAGCTCCTTGAAACTTGACAAAATAAAGTAGTTCTAAGTTCTATGTCTATGGTTTGTTTCCTCTTGTAGTACCCCAACAGAGACTGCCGAAACACAGTTTCATTTCAAAGGTGTGCCAAGCTTCCAAAAAATACTGGATTTCTGAAATCTCGGCAAATATTTTTTCACCCAATCTAGATGATTCTCTGTGGTAATGATCAGTTCACTAAGTCCACTTAGCTGCCCAATTTTCATTCTTCTTGCTTGAAGCGTTCGTTTCCAGTAACACTTCGAATTTTTAGGTTTCACTCTATTTCCTCCTATATAGATAGATGTGTTTGGAAGTCTAAATCAAACACGGTTTGTGCTAGCTCCTTGAAACTTGACAAAATAAAGTAGTTCTGAGTTCTGTATTTGTGGTTTGTTTCCTCTTGAATTACCCCAAGCAGAGACAGCCGAAAAACACTTTCATTCAAAGGTGTGCCAAGCTTCCAAAAAAGTACTGGTTTTCTGAAATCTCGGCAAATTTTTTTTCACCCAATCTTCATGATTCTCTGTGGTAATGATCAATTCAATAAGTCCACTTAGCTGCCCAATTTTCATTCTTCTTGCTTGAAGCGTTCCTTTCCAGTGACACTTTGAATTTTTAGGTTTCACTCTGTTTTCTCCCATATAGATAGATGTGTTTGGACCTCTAAATCAAACACGGTTTGTGCTAGCTTTTTGAAACTTCACTAAATAAAGTAGTTCTAAGTTCTGTCTCTATGGTTTGTTTCCTCTTGAAGTAGCCACAAGCAGAGACTGCGTAAGACACTTTCATTGGAAAGGTGTGCCAAGCTTCCAAAATCTACTGGTTTTCTGAAGAGTACGCAAATATTTTTTCATCCGATCCTGATAATTTTTGTGGTAAAGATCAGTTCACTAAGTTCACTTAGCTGCCCAATATTCACTCTTCTCGGATGAAGCGTTCTTACCAGTAACAGTTTGAGTTTTTACGTTTCACTCTGTTTTCTCCCATATAGATACATGTGTTTGGAACTCTGAATCAAACACGGTTTGTGCTAGCTCCTTGAAACTTGACAAAATAAAGTAGTTCTAAGTTCTATGTCTATGGTTTGTTTCCTCTTGTAGTACCCCAAGAGAGACTGCCGAAAGACACTTTCATTTCAAAGGTGTGCCAAGCTTCCAAAAAACTGTGGATTTCTGAAATCTCGGCAAATATTTTTTCACCCAATCTAGATGATTCTCTGTGGTAATGATCAGTTCACTAACTCCACTTAGCTGCCCAATTTTCACTCTTCTTGCTTGAAGCGTTCGTTTCCAGTAACACTTCGAATATTTAGGTTTCACTTTATTTCCTCCTATATAGATAGATGTGTTTGGAAGTCTAAATCAAACACGGTTTGTGCTAGCTCCTTGAAACTTGACAAAATAAAGTAGTTCTGAGTTCTGTCTTTGTGGTTTGTTTCCTCTTGAATTACCCCAAGCAGAGACTGCCAAAAGACACTTTCATTTCAAAGGTGTGCCAAGCTTCCAAAAAAGTACTGGTTTTCTGAAATCGCAGCAAGTTTTTTTTCACCCAATCTTCATGATTATCTGTGGTAATGAACAATTCAATAAGTCCACTTAGCTGCCCAATTTTCATTCTTCTTGCTTGAAGCATTCGTTTCCAGTGACACTTTGAATTTTTAGGTTTCACTCTGTTTTCTCCTATATAGATAGATGTGTTTGGACCTCTAAATCAAACACAGTGTGTCCTAGCTTTTTGAAACTACACTAAATAAAGTAGTTCTAAGTTCTGTCTCTATGGTTTGTTTCCTCTTGATGTAGCCACAAGCAGAGACTGCGTAAGACACTTTCATTGGAAAGGTGTGCCAAGCTTCCAAAAAACTACTGGTTTTCTGAATAGTCGGCAAATATTTTTTCATCCGATCCTGATGATTCTTGTGGTAATGATCAGTTCACTAAGTCCGCTTAGCTGTCCAATATTCACTCTTCTAGGATGAAGCTTTCGTTACCAGTAACAGTTTGAGTTTTTACGTTTCACTCTGTTTTCTCCCATATAGATTGATGTGTTTGGAACTCTGAATCAAACACGGTTTGTGCTAGCTCCTTGAAAATTGACAAAATAAAGTAGTTCTAAGTTCTATGTCTATGGTTTGTTTCCTCTTGCAGTTCCCCAAAAGAGATTGCCGAAAGACACTTTCATTTCAAAGGTGTGCCAAGCTTCCAAAAAACTACTGGATTTCTGAAATCTGGGCAAATAATTTTTCACCCAATCTAGATGATTCTCTGTGGTAATGATCAGTTCACTAACTCCACTTAGCTGCCCAATTTTCACTCTCTTGCTTGAAGCGTTCGTTATCAGTAACACTTCGAATTTTTAGGTTTCACTCTATTTCCTCCTATATAGATAGATGTGTTTGGAAGTCTAAATCAAACACGGTTTGTGCTAGCTCCTTGAAACTTGACAAAATAAAGTAGTTCTAAGTTCTGTCTTTGTGGTTTGTTTCCTCTTGAATTACCCCATCAGAGACTGCCGAAAGACAATTTCATTTCAAAGTTGTGCCAAGCTTCCAAAAAAGTACTGGTTTTCTGAAATCTCGGCAAATTTTTTTCACCCAATCTTCATGATTCTCTATGGTAATGATCAATTCAGTGAGTACACTTAGCTGCCCAATTTTCACTCTTCTTGCTTGAAGCGTTGGTTTCCAGTAACACTTCGAATTTTTAGGTTTCACTCTATTTCCTCCTATATAGATAGATGTGTTTGGATGTCTAAATAAAACACGGTTTGTGCTAGCTCCTTGAAACTTGACAAAATAAAGTAGTTCTGAGTTCTGTCTTTGTGGTTTGTTTCCTCTTGAATTACCCCAAGCAGAGACTGCCGAAAGACACTTTCATTTCAAAGGTGTGCCAAGCTTCCAAAAAAGTACTGGTTTTCTGAAATATCGGCAAATTTTTATTCACCCAATCTTCATGATTCTCTGTGGTAATGATCAATTCAATAAGTCCACTTAGTTGCCCAATTTTCATTCTTCTTGCTTGAAGCGTTCGTTTCCAGTGACACTTTGAATTTTTAGGTTTCACTCTGTTTTCTCCTATATAGATAGATGTGTTTGGAACTCTAAATCAAACACAGTGTGTCCTAGCTTTTTGAAACTTCACTAAATAAAGTAGTTCTAAGTTCTGTCTCTATGGTTTGTTTCCTCTTGATGTAGCTACAAGCAGAGACTGCGTAAGACACTTTCATTGGAAAGGTGTGCCAAGCTTCCAAAAAACTACTGGTTTTCTGAATAGTCGGCAACTATTTTTTCATCCGATCCTGATGATTCTTGTGGTAATGATCAGTTCACTAAGTCCGCTTAGCTGCCCAATATTCACTCTTCTAGGATGAATCTTTCGTTACCAGTAACAGTTTGAGTTTTTACGTTTCACTCTGTTTTCTCCCATATAGATTGATGTGTTTGGAACTCTGAATCAAACACGGTTTGTGCTAGCTCCTTGAAACTTGACAAAATAAAGTAGTTCTAAGTTCTATGTCTATGGTTTGTTTCCTCTTGTAGTTCCCCAAAAGAGATTGCCGAAAGACACTTTCATTTCAAAGGTGTGCCAAGCTTCCAAAAAACTACTGGATTTCTGAAATCTGGGCAAATATTTTTTCACCCAATCTAGATGATTATCTGTGGTAATGATCAGTTCACTAACTCCACTTAGCTGCCCAATTTTCACTCTTCTTGCTTGAAGCGTTCGTTTCCAGTAACACTTCGAATTTTTAGGTTACACTCTATTTCCTCCTATATAGATAGATGTGTCTGGAAGTCTAAATCAAACACGGTTTGTGCTAGCTCCTTGAAACTTTGGCAAAATAAAGTAGTTCTGAGTTCTGTCTTTGTGGTTTGTTTCCTCTTGAATTATCCCAAGCAGAGACTGCGTAAGACACTTTCATTGGAAAGGTGTGCCAAGCTTCCAAAAAACTACTGGTTTTCTGAATATTCGGCAAATATTTTTTCATCCCATAATGATGATTCTTGTGGTAAAGATCAGTTCACTAAGTTCACTTAGCTGCCCAATATTCACTCTTTAGGATGAAGCGTTCGTTAACAGTAACAGTTTGAGTTTTTACGTTTCACTCTGTTTTCTCCCATATAAATAGATGTGTTTGGAACTCTGAATCAAACACAGTTTCTGCTAGCTCCTTGAAACTTGCCAAAATAAAGTAGTTCTAAGTTCTGTCTCTGTGGTTTGTTTCCTCTTGAGTTACCCCAAGCAGAGACTGCCGAAAGACACTTTCATTTCAAAGGTGTGCCGAGTTTCCAAAAAAGTACTGGTTTTCTGAAATCTCGGCAAATATTTTTTCACCCAATCTTCATGATTCTCTGTGGTAATGACCAATTCAATAAGTCCACTTAGCTGCCCAATTTTCATTCTTCTTGCTTGAAGCATTCGTTTCCAGTGACACTTTGAATTTTTAGGTTTCACTCTGTTTTCTCCTATATAGATAGATGTGTTTGGACCTCTAAATCAAACACGGCTTGTGCTAGCTTTTTGAAACTTCACAAAATAAAGTAGTTCTAAGTTCTGTCTCTATGGTTTGTTTCCTCTTGAAGTAGCCACAAGCAGAGACTGCGTAAGACACTTTCATTGGAAAGGTATGCCAAGCTTCCAAAAAACTACTGGTTTTCTGAATTGTCGGCAAATATTTTTTCATCCGATCCTGATGATTCTTGTGGTAATGATCAGTTCACTAAGTCCACTTAGCTGCCTAATATTCACTCTTCTAGGATGAAGCGTTCGTTACCAGTAACAGTTTGAGTTCTTACGTTTCACTCTGTTTTCTCTCACATAGATACATGTGTTTGGAACTCTGAATCAAACACGGTTTGTGCTAGCTCCTTGAAACTTGACAAAATAAAGTAGTTCTAAGTTCTATGTCTATGGTTTGTTTCCTCTTGTAGTACCCCAACAGAGACTGCCGAAACACAGTTTCATTTCAAAGGTGTGCCAAGCTTCCAAAAAATACTGGATTTCTGAAATCTCGGCAAATATTTTTTCACCCAATCTAGATGATTCTCTGTGGTAATGATCAGTTCACTAAGTCCACTTAGCTGCCCAATTTTCATTCTTCTTGCTTGAAGCGTTCGTTTCCAGTAACACTTCGAATTTTTAGGTTTCACTCTATTTCCTCCTATATAGATAGATGTGTTTGGAAGTCTAAATCAAACACGGTTTGTGCTAGCTCCTTGAAACTTGACAAAATAAAGTAGTTCTGAGTTCTGTATTTGTGGTTTGTTTCCTCTTGAATTACCCCAAGCAGAGACAGCCGAAAAAACACTTTCATTCAAAGGTGTGCCAAGCTTCCAAAAAGTACTGGTTTTCTGAAATCTCGGCAAATTTTTTTTCACCCAATCTTCATGATTCTCTGTGGTAATTTTCAATTCAATAAGTCCACTTAGCTGCCCAATTTTCATTCTTCTTGCTTGAAGCGTTCCTTTCCAGTGACACTTTGAATTTTTAGGTTTCACTCTGTTTTCTCCCATATAGATAGATGTGTTTGGACCTCTAAATCAAACACGGTTTGTGCTAGCTTTTTGAAACTTCACTAAATAAAGTAGTTCTAAGTTCTGTCTCTATGGTTTGTTTCCTCTTGAAGTAGCCACAAGCAGAGACTGCGTAAGACACTTTCATTGGAAAGGTGTGCCAAGCTTCCAAAATCTACTGGTTTTCTGAAGAGTACGCAAATATTTTTTCATCCGATCCTGATAATTTTTGTGGTAAAGATCAGTTCACTAAGTTCACTTAGCTGCCCAATATTCACTCTTCTAGGATGAAGCGTTCTTACCAGTAACAGTTTGAGTTTTTACGTTTCACTCTGTTTTCTCCCATATAGATACATGTGTTTGGAACTCTGAATCAAACACGGTTTGTGCTAGCTCCTTGAAACTTGACAAAATAAAGTAGTTCTAAGTTCTATGTCTATGGTTTGTTTCCTCTTGTAGTACCCCAAGAGAGACTGCCGAAAGACACTTTCATTTCAAAGGTGTGCCAAGCTTCCAAAAAACTGCTGGATTTCTGAAATCTCGGCAAATATTTTTTCACCCAATCTAGATGATTCTCTGTGGTAATGATCAGTTCACTAACTCCACTTAGCTGCCCAATTTTCACTCTGCTTGCTTGAAGCGTTCGTTTCCAGTAACACTTCGAATATTTAGGTTTCACTTTATTTCCTCCTATATAGATAGATGTGTTTGGAAGTCTAAATCAAACACGGTTTGTGCTAGCTCCTTGAAACTTGACAAAATAAAGTAGTTCTGAGTTCTGTCTTTGTGGTTTGTTTCCTCTTGAATTACCCCAAGCAGAGACTCCCGAAAGACACTTTCATTTCAAAGGTGTGCCAAGCTTCCAAAAAAGTACTGGTTTTCTGAAATCGCAGCAAATTTTTTTTCACCCAATCTTCATGATTATCTGTGGTAATGAACAATTCAATAAGTCCACTTAGCTGCCCAATTTTCATTCTTCTTGCTTGAAGCATTCGTTTCCAGTGACACTTTGAATTTTTAGGTTTCACTCTGTTTTCTCCTATATAGATAGATGTGTTTGGAACTCTAAATCAAACACAGTGTGTCCTAGCTTTTTGAAACTACACTAAATAAAGTAGTTCTAAGTTCTGTCTCTATGGTTTGTTTCCTCTTGATGTAGCCACAAGCAGAGACTGCGTAAGACACTTTCATTGGAAAGGTGTGCCAAGCTTCCAAAAAACTACTGGTTTTCTGAATAGTCGGCAACTATTTTTTCATCCGATCCTGATGATTCTTGTGGTAATGATCAGTTCACTAAGTCCGCTTAGCTGCCCAATATTCACTCTTCTAGGATGAAGCTTTCGTTACCAGTAACAGTTTGAGTTTTTACGTTTCACTCTGTTTTCTCCCATATAGATTGATGTGTTTGGAACTCTGAATCAAACACGGTTTGTGCTAGCTCCTTGAAACTTGACAAAATAAAGTAGTTCTAAGTAATATGTCTATGGTTTGTTTCCTCTTGCAGTTCCCCAAAGAGATTGCCGAAAGACACTTTCATTTCAAAGGTGTGCCAAGCTTCCAAAAAACTACTGGATTTCTGAAATCTGGGCAAATAATTTTTCACCCAATCTAGATGATTCTCTGTGGTAATGATCAGTTCACTAACTCCACTTAGCTGCCCAATTTTCACTCTCTTGCTTGAAGCGTTCGTTATCAGTAACACTTCGAATTTTTAGGTTTCACTCTATTTCCTCCTATATAGATAGATGTGTTTGGAAGTCTAAATCAAACACGGTTTGTGCTAGCTCCTTGAAACTTGACAAAATAAAGTAGTTCTAAGTTCTGTCTTTGTGGTTTGTTTCCTCTTGAATTACCCCATCAGAGACTGCCGAAAGACAATTTCATTTCAAAGTTGTGCCAAGCTTCCAAAAAAGTACTGGTTTTCTGAAATCTCGGCAAATTTTTTTCACCCAATCTTCATGATTCTCTATGGTAATGATCAATTCAGTGAGTCCACTTAGCTGCCCAATTTTCACTCTTCTTGCTTGAAGCGTTGGTTTCCAGTAACACTTCGAATTTTTAGGTTTCACTCTATTTCCTCCTATATAGATAGATGTGTTTGGATGTCTAAATCAAACACGGTTTGTGCTAGCTCCTTGAAACTTGACAAAATAAAGTAGTTCTGAGTTCTGTCTTTGTGGTTTGTTTCCTCTTGAATTACCCCAAGCAGAGACTGCCGAAAGACACTTTCATTTCAAAGGTGTGCCAAGCTTCCAAAAAAGTACTGGTTTTCTGAAATCTCGGCAAATTTTTTTTCACCCAATCTTCATGATTCTCTGTGGTAATGATAAATTCAATGAGTCCACTTAGCTGCCCAATTTTCATTCTTCTTGCTTGAAGCGTTCATTTCCAGTGACACTTTGAATTTTCAGGTTTCACTCTGTTTTCTCCTATATAGATAGATGTGTTTGGACCTCTAAATCAAACACGGTTTGTGCTAGCTTTTTGAAACTTCACAAAATAAAGTAGTTCTAAGTTCTATGTCTATGGTTTGTTTCCTCTTGTAGTACCCCAACAGAGACTGACGAAAGACACTTTCATTTCAAAGGTGTGCCAAGCTTCCAATAAACTACTGGATTTCTGAAATCTCGGCAAATATATTTTCACCCAATCTAGATGATTCTCTGTGGTAATGATCAGTTCACTAATTCCACTTAGCTGCCCAATTTTCACTCTTCTTGCTTGAAGCGTTCGTTTCCAGTAACACTTCGAATTTTTTAGTTTCACTGTATTTCCTCCCATATAGATAGATGTGATTGGAAGTCTAAATCAAACACGGTTTGTGCTAGCTCTTTGAAACTTGACAAAATAAAGTAGTTCTAAGTTCTGTCTTTGTGGTTTGTTTCCTCTTGAAGTAGCCACAAGCAGAGACTGCGTAAGACACTTTCATTTCAAGGTGTGCCAAGCTTCCAAAAAACTACTAGTTTTCTGAATAGTTGGCAAATATTTTTTCATCCGATCCTGATGATTCTTGTGGTAATGATCAGTTCACTAAGTCCACTTAGCTGCCCAATATTCACTCTTCTAGGATGAAGCGTTCGTTACCAGTAACAGTTTGAGTTTTTACGTTTCACTCTGTTTTCTCCCATATAGATAGATGTGTTTGGAACTCTGAATCAAACACGGTTTGTGCTAGCTCCTTGAAACTTGACAAAATAAAGTAGTTCTAAGTTCTATGTCTATGGTTTGTTTCCTCTTGTAGTACCCCAAGAGAGACTACCGAAAGACACTTTCATTTCAAAGGTGTGACAAATTCCAAAAAACTACTGGATTTCTGAAATCTCGGCAAATATTTTTTCACCCAATCTAGATGATAATCTGTTTTAATGATCAGTTCACTAACTCCACTTAGCTGCCCAATTTTCACTCTTCTTGCTTGAAGCGTTCGTTTCCAGTAACACTTCGAATTTTTAGGTTACACTCTATTTCCTCCTATATAGATAGATGTGTCTGGAAGTCTAAATCAAACACGGTTTGTGCTAGCTCCTTGAAACTTGACAAAATAAAGTAGTTCTGAGTTCTGTCTTTGTGGTTTGTTTCCTCTTGAATTATCCCAAGCAGAGACTGCCGAAAGACACTTTCATTTCAAAGGTGTGCCAAGCTTCCAAAAAAGTACTGGTTTTCTGAAATCCCGGCAAATTTTTTTTCACCCAATCTTCATGATTCTCTGTGGTAATGAACAATTCAATAAGTCCACTTAGCTGCCCAATTTTCATTCTTCTTGCTTGAAGCATTCGTTTCCAGTGACACATTGAATTTTTAGGTTTCACTCTGTTTTCTCCTATATAGATAGATGTGTTTGGAACTCTAAATCAAACACAGTGTGTCCTAGCTTTTTTAAACTTCACTAAATAAAGTAGTTCTAAGTTCTGTCTCTATGGTTTGTTTCCTCTTGATGTAGCCACAAGCAGAGACTGCGTAAGACACTTTCATTGGAAAGGTGTGCCAAGCTTCCAAAAAACTACTGGTTTTCTGAATAGTCGGCAACTATTTTTTCATCCGATCCTGATGATTCTTGTGGTAATGATCAGTTCACTAAGTCCGCTTAGCTGCCCAATATTCACTCTTCTAGGATGAAGCTTTCGTTACCAGTAACAGTTTGAGTTTTTACGTTTCACTCTGTTTTCTCCCATATAGATTGATGTGTTTGGAACTCTGAATCAAACACGGTTTGTGCTAGCTCCTTGAAACTTGACAAAATAAAGTAGTTCTAAGTTCTATGTCTATGGTTTGTTTCCTCTTGTAGTTCCCCAAAAGAGATTGCCGAAAGACACTTTCATTTCAAAGGTGTGCCAAGCTTCCAAAAAACTACTGGATTTCTGAAATCTGGGCAAATATTTTTTCACCCAATCTAGATGATTATCTGTGGTAATGATCAGTTCACTAACTCCACTTAGCTGCCCAATTTTCACTCTTCTTGCTTGAAGCGTTCGTTTCCAGTAACACTTCGAATTTTTAGGTTACACTCTATTTCCTCCTATATAGATAGATGTGTCTGGAAGTCTAAATCAAACACGGTTTGTGCTAGCTCCTTGAAACTTGGCAAAATAAAGTAGTTCTGAGTTCTGTCTTGGTGGTTTGTTTCCTCTTGAATTATCCCAAGCAGAGACTGCGTAAGACACTTTCATTGGAAAGGTGTGCCAAGCTTCCAAAAAACTACTGGTTTTCTGAATATTCGGCAAATATTTTTTCATCCCATAATGATGATTCTTGTGGTAAAGATCAGTTCACTAAGTTCACTTAGCTGCCCAATATTCACTCTTTTAGGATGAAGCGTTCGTTAACAGTAACAGTTTGAGTTTTTACGTTTCACTCTGTTTTCTCCCATATAAATAGATGTGTTTGGAACTCTGAATCAAACACAGTTTCTGCTAGCTCCTTGAAACTTGCCAAAATAAAGTAGTTCTAAGTTCTGTCTCTGTGGTTTGTTTCCTCTTGAGTTACCCCAAGCAGAGACTGCCGAAAGACACTTTCATTTCAAAGGTGTGCCGAGCTTCCAAAAAAGTACTGGTTTTCTGAAATCTCGGCAAATATTTTTTCACCCAATCTTCATGATTCTCTGTGGTAATGACCAATTCAATAAGTCCACTTAGCTGCCCAATTTTCATTCTTCTTGCTTGAAGCATTCGTTTCCAGTGACACTTTGAATTTTTAGGTTTCACTCTGTTTTCTCCTATATAGATAGATGTGTTCGGACCTCTAAATCAAACACGGCTTGTGCTAGCTTTTTGAAACTTCACAAAATAAAGTAGTTCTAAGTCCTGTCTCTATGGTTTGTTTCCTCTTGAAGTAGCCACAAGCAGAGACTGCGTAAGACACTTTCATTGGAAAGGTATGCCAAGCTTCCAAAAAACTACTGGTTTTCTGAATTGTCGGCAAATATTTTTTCATCCGATCCTGATGATTCTTGTGGTAATGATCAGTTCACTAAGTCCACTTAGCTGCCTAATATTCACTCTTCTAAGATGAAGCGTTCGTTACCAGTAACAGTTTGAGTTCTTACGTTTCACTCTGTTTTCTCTCACATAGATACATGTGTTTGGAACTCTGAATCAAACACGGTTTGTGCTAGCTCCTTGAAACTTGACAAAATAAAGTAGTTCTAAGTTCTATGTCTATGGTTTGTTTCCTCTTGTAGTACCCCAACAGAGACTGCCGAAACACAGTTTCATTTCAAAGGTGTGCCAAGCTTCCAAAAAATACTGGATTTCTGAAATCTCGGCAAATATTTTTTCACCCAATCTAGATGATTCTCTGTGGTAATGATCAGTTCACTAAGTCCACTTAGCTGCCCAATTTTCATTCTTCTTGCTTGAAGCGTTCGTTTCCAGTAACACTTCGAATTTTTAGGTTTCACTCTATTTCCTCCTATATAGATAGATGTGTTTGGAAGTCTAAATCAAACACGGTTTGTGCTAGCTCCTTGAAACTTGACAAAATAAAGTAGTTCTGAGTTCTGTATTTGTGGTTTGTTTCCTCTTGAATTACCCCAAGCAGAGACAGCCGAAAAACACTTTCATTCAAAGGTGTGCCAAGCTTCCAAAAAAGTACTGGTTTTCTGAAATCTCGGCAAATTTTTTTTCACCCAATCTTCATGATTCTCTGTGGTAATGATCAATTCAATAAGTCCACTTAGCTGCCCAATTTTCATTCTTCTTGCTTGAAGCGTTCCTTTCCAGTGACACTTTGAATTTTTAGGTTTCACTCTGTTTTCTCCCATATAGATAGATGTGTTTGGACCTCTAAATCAAACACGGTTTGTGCTAGCTTTTTGAAACTTCACTAAATAAAGTAGTTCTAAGTTCTGTCTCTATGGTTTGTTTCCTCTTGAAGTAGCCACAAGCAGAGACTGCGTAAGACACTTTCATTGGAAAGGTGTGCCAAGCTTCCAAAATCTACTGGTTTTCTGAAGAGTACGCAAATATTTTTTCATCCGATCCTGATAATTTTTGTGGTAAAGATCAGTTCACTAAGTTCACTTAGCTGCCCAATATTCACTCTTCTAGGATGAAGCGTTCTTACCAGTAACAGTTTGAGTTTTTACGTTTCACTCTGTTTTCTCCCATATAGATACATGTGTTTGGAACTCTGAATCAAACACGGTTTGTGCTAGCTCCTTGAAACTTGACAAAATAAAGTAGTTCTAAGTTCTATGTCTATGGTTTGTTTCCTCTTGTAGTACCCCAAGAGAGACTGCCGAAAGACACTTTCATTTCAAAGGTGTGCCAAGCTTCCAAAAAACTGTGGATTTCTGAAATCTCGGCAAATATTTTTTCACCCAATCTAGATGATTCTCTGTGGTAATGATCAGTTCACTAACTCCACTTAGCTGCCCAATTTTCACTCTTCTTGCTTGAAGCGTTCGTTTCCAGTAACACTTCGAATATTTAGGTTTCACTTTATTTCCTCCTATATAGATAGATGTGTTTGGAAGTCTAAATCAAACACGGTTTGTGCTAGCTCCTTGAAACTTGACAAAATAAAGTAGTTCTGAGTTCTGTCTTTGTGGTTTGTTTCCTCTTGAATTACCCCAAGCAGAGACTGCCAAAAGACACTTTCATTTCAAAGGTGTGCCAAGCTTCCAAAAAAGTACTGGTTTTCTGAAATCGCAGCAAGTTTTTTTTCACCCAATCTTCATGATTATCTGTGGTAATGAACAATTCAATAAGTCCACTTAGCTGCCCAATTTTCATTCTTCTTGCTTGAAGCATTCGTTTCCAGTGACACTTTGAATTTTTAGGTTTCACTCTGTTTTCTCCTATATAGATAGATGTGTTTGGAACTCTAAATCAAACACAGTGTGTCCTAGCTTTTTGAAACTACACTAAATAAAGTAGTTCTAAGTTCTGTCTCTATGGTTTGTTTCCTCTTGATGTAGCCACAAGCAGAGACTGCGTAAGACACTTTCATTGGAAAGGTGTGCCAAGCTTCCAAAAAACTACTGGTTTTCTGAATAGTCGGCAACTATTTTTTCATCCGATCCTGATGATTCTTGTGGTAATGATCAGTTCACTAAGTCCGCTTAGCTGCCCAATATTCACTCTTCTAGGATGAAGCTTTCGTTACCAGTAACAGTTTGAGTTTTTACGTTTCACTCTGTTTTCTCCCATATAGATTGATGTGTTTGGAACTCTGAATCAAACACGGTTTGTGCTAGCTCCTTGAAAATTGACAAAATAAAGTAGTTCTAAGTTCTATGTCTATGGTTTGTTTCCTCTTGCAGTTCCCCAAAAGAGATTGCCGAAAGACACTTTCATTTCAAAGGTGTGCCAAGCTTCCAAAAAACTACTGGATTTCTGAAATCTGGGCAAATAATTTTTCACCCAATCTAGATGATTCTCTGTGGTAATGATCAGTTCACTAACTCCACTTAGCTGCCCAATTTTCACTCTCTTGCTTGAAGCGTTCGTTATCAGTAACACTTCGAATTTTTAGGTTTCACTCTATTTCCTCCTATATAGATAGATGTGTTTGGAAGTCTAAATCAAACACGGTTTGTGCTAGCTCCTTGAAACTTGACAAAATAAAGTAGTTCTAAGTTCTGTCTTTGTGGTTTGTTTCCTCTTGAATTACCCCATCAGAGACTGCCGAAAGACAATTTCATTTCAAAGTTGTGCCAAGCTTCCAAAAAAGTACTGGTTTTCTGAAATCTCGGCAAATTTTTTTCACCCAATCTTCATGATTCTCTATGGTAATGATCAATTCAGTGAGTCCACTTAGCTGCCCAATTTTCACTCTTCTTGCTTGAAGCGTTGGTTTCCAGTAACACTTCGAATTTTTAGGTTTCACTCTATTTCCTCCTATATAGATAGATGTGTTTGGATGTCTAAATAAAACACGGTTTGTGCTAGCTCCTTGAAACTTGACAAAATAAAGTAGTTCTGAGTTCTGTCTTTGTGGTTTGTTTCCTCTTGAATTACCCCAAGCAGAGACTGCCGAAAGACACTTTCATTTCAAAGGTGTGCCAAGCTTCCAAAAAAGTACTGGTTTTCTGAAATCTCGGCAAATTTTTATTCACCCAATCTTCATGATTCTCTGTGGTAATGATCAATTCAATAAGTCCACTTAGTTGCCCAATTTTCATTCTTCTTGCTTGAAGCGTTCGTTTCCAGTGACACTTTGAATTTTTAGGTTTCACTCTGTTTTCTCCTATATAGATAGATGTGTTTGGAACTCTAAATCAAACACGGTTTGTGCTATCTTTTTGAAACTTCACAAAATAAGGTAGTTCTAAGTTCTGTCTCTATGGTTTGTTTCCTCTTGAAGTAGCCACAAGCAGAGACTGCGTAAGACACTTTCATTGGAAAGGTGTGCCAATCTTCCAAAAAACTACTGGTTTTCTGAGTATTCGGCAAATATTTTTTCATCCGATCCTGATAATTTTTGTGGTAAAGATCAGTTCACTAAGTTCACTTAGCTGCCCAATATTCACTCTTCTATGATGAAGCGTTCTTACCAGCAACAGTTTGAGTTTTTACGTTTCACTCTGTTTTCTCCCATATAGATACATGTGTTTGGAACTCTGAATCAAACACGGTTTGTGCTAGCTCCTTGAAACTTGACAAAATAAAGTAGTTCTAAGTTCTATGTATATGGTTTGTTTCCTCTTGTAGTACCCCAAGAGAGACTGCCGAAAGACACTTTCATTTCAAAGGTGTGCCAAGCTTCCAAAACCTGCTGGATTTCTGAAATCTCGGCAAATATTTTTTCACCCAATCTAGATGATTCTCTGTGGTAATGATCAGTTCACTAACTCCACTTAGCTGCCCAATTTTCACTCTTCTTGCTTGAAGCGTTCGTTTCCAGTAACACTTCGAATTTTTAGGTTTCACTTTATTTCCTCCTATATAGATAGATGTGTTTGGAAGTCTAAATCAAACACGGTTTGTGCTAGGTCCTTGAAACTTGACAAAATAAAGTAGTTCTGAGTTCTGTCTTTGTGGTTTGTTTCCTCTTGAATTACCCCAAGCAGAGACTGCCGAAAGACACTTTCATTTCAAAGGTGTGCCAAGGTTCCAAAAAAGTACTGGTTTTCTGAAATCTCGGCAAATTTTTTTTCACCCAATCTTCATGATTCTCTGTGGTAATGATAAATTCAATGAGTCCACTTAGCTGCCCAATTTTCATTCTTCTTGCTTGAAGCGTTCATTTCCAGTGACACTTTGAATTTTTAGGTTTCACTCTGTTTTCTCCTATATAGATAGATGTGTTTGGACCTCTAAATCAAAAACGGTTTGTGCTAGCTTTTTGAAACTTCACAAAATTATGTAGTTCTAAGTTCTATGTCTATGGTTTGTTTCCTCTTGTAGTACCCCAACAGAGAGTGACGAAAGACACTTTCATTTCAAAGGTGTGCCAAGCTTCCAATAAACTACTGGATTTCTGAAATCTCAGCAAATATTTTTTCACCCAATCTAGATGATTCTCTGTGGTAATGATCAGTTCACTAAGTCCACTTAGCTGCCCAATTTTCACTCTTCTTGCTTGAAGCGTTCTTTTCCAGTGACACTTTGAATTTTTAGGTTTCACTCTGTTTTCTCCCATATAGATAGATGTGTTTGCAACTCTAAATCAAACACGGTTTGTGCTAGCTCTTTGAAACTTGACAAAATAAAGTAGTTCTAAGTTCTGTCTTTGTGGTTTGTTTCCTCTTGAAGTAGCCACAAGCAGAGACTGCGTAAGACACTTTCATTTCAAGGTGTGCCAAGCTTCCAAAAAACTACTAGTTTTCTGAATAGTTGGCAAATATTTTTTCATCCGATCCTGATGATTCTTGTGGTAATGATCAGTTCACTAAGTCAACTTAGCTGCCCAATATTCACTCTTCTAGGATGAAGCTTTCGTTACCAGTAACAGTTTGAGTTTTTACGTTTCACTCTGTTTTCTCCCATATAGATAGATGTGTTTGGAACTCTGAATCAAACACGGTTTGTGCTAGCTCCTTGATACTTGAAAAAATATAGTAGTTCTAAGTTCTATGTCTATGGTTTGTTTCCCCTTGTAGTTCCCCAAAAGAGATTGCCGAAAGACACTTTCATTTCAAAGGTGTGCCAAGCTTCCAAAAAACTACTGGATTTCTGAAATCTCGGCACATAATTTTTCACCCAATCTAGATGATTCTCTGTGGTAATGATCAGTTCACTAACTCCACTTAGCTCCCCAATTTTCACTCTCTTGCTTGAAGCGTTCGTTATCAGTAACACTTCGAATTTTTAGGTTTCACTCTATTTCCTCCTATATAGATAGATGTGTTTGGAAGTCTAAATCAAACACGGTTTGTGCTAGCTCCTTGAAACTTGACAAAATAAAGTAGTTCTAAGTTCTGTCTTTGTGGTTTGTTTCCTCTTGAATTACCCCATCAGAGACTGCCGAAAGACACTTTCATTTTAAAGGTGTGCCAAGCTTCCAAAAAAGTACTGGTTTTCTGAAATCTCGGCAAATTTTTTTTCACCCAAACTTCATGATTCTCTGTGGTAATGATCAATTCAATAAGTCCACTTAGCTGCCCAATTTTCATTCTTCTTGCTTGAAGCGTTCGTTTCCAGTGACACTTTGAAATTTTAAGTTTCACTCTGTTTTCTCCCATATAGATAGATATGTTTGGAACTCTAAATCAAACACTGTTTGTGCTAGCTTTTTGAAACTTCACAAAATAAAGTAGTTCCAAGTTCTGTCTCTATGGTTTTTTTCCTCTTGAAATAGCCACAAGCAGAGACTGCGTAAGACACTTTCATTGGAAAGGTGTGCCAAGGTTCCAAAAAACTACTGGTTTTCTGAATAGTCGGCAAGTATTTTTTCATCCGATCCTGATGATTCTTGTGGTAATGATCAGTTCACTAAGTCCTTTAGCTGCCCAATATTCACTCTTCTAGGATGAAGCGTTCGTTACCAGTAACAGTTTGAGATTTTACGTTTCACTCTGTTTTCTCCCATATAGATAGATGTGTTTGGAACTCTGAATCAAACACGGTTTGTGCTAGCTCCTTGAAACTTGACAAAATAAAGTAGTTCTAAGTTCTCTCTCTATGGTTTGTTTCATCTTGAAGTACCCCAACAGAGACTGCTGAAAGACACTTTCATTTCAAAGGTGTGCCAAGCTTCCAAAAAACTGCTGGATTTCTGAAATCTCGGCAAATATGTTTTCACCCAAACTTCATGATTCTCTGTGGTAATGATCAATTCAATAAGTCCACTTAGCTGCCCAATTTTCATTCTTCTTGCTTGAAGCATTCGTTTCCAGTGACACTTTGAATTTTTAGGTTTCACTCTGTTTTCTCCTATATAGATAGATGTGTTTGGAACTCTAAATCAAACACGGTTTGTGATAGCTTTTTGAAACTACAAAAAATAAAGTAGTTCTAAGTTCTGTCTCCATGGTTTGTTTCCTCTTGAAGTAGCCACAAGCAGAGACTGCCGAGAGACACTTTCATTTCAAAGGTGTGCCAAGCTTCCAAAAAACTGCTGGATTTCTCAAGTCTCGGCAAATATTTTTTCACCCAATCTAGATGATTCTCTGAGGTAATGATCAGTTCACTAAGTCCACTTAGCTGCAACATTTTCACTCTTCGTGCTTGAAGCGTTCGTTTCCAGTAACACTTCGAATTTTTAGCTTTCACTCCCTTTCCTCCTATATAGATAGATGTGGTTGGAAGTCTAAATCAAACACGGTTTGTGCTAGCTCCTTGAAAATTGACAAAATAAAGTAGTTCTAAGTTCTGTGTTTGTGGTTTGTTTCCTTATGTATTACCCCAAGCAGAGACTGACGAAAGACACTTTCATTTCAAAGGTGTGCCAAGCTTCCAAAAAACTACTGGTTTTCTGAATAGTCGGCAAATATTTTTTCATATGATCCTGATGATTCTTGTGGTAATGATCAGTTCACTAAGTCCACTTAGCTGCCCAATATTCACTGTTCTAGGATGAAGCGTTCGTTACCAGTAACAGTTTGAGTTTTTACGTTTCACTCTGTTTTCTATCTTATAGATAGATGTGTTTGGAACTCTGAATCAAACACGGTTTGTGCTGGCTCCTTGAATCTTGACAAAATAAAGTAGTTCTAAGTTCTATCTCTATGGTTTGTTTCCTCTTGAAGTACCCCAACAGAGACTGCCGAAAGACACTTTCATTTCAAAGGTGTGCCAAGCTTCCAAAAGTATTGGTTTTCTGAAATCTCGGCAAATTTTTTTCACCCAATCTTCATGATTCTCTGTGGTAATGATCAATTCAATAAGTCCACTTAGCTGCCCAATTTTCATTCTTCTTGCTTGAAGCGTTCGTTTCCAGTGACACTTTGAAATTTTAGGTTTCACTCTGTTTTCTCCCATATAGATAGATATGTTTGGAACTCTAAATCAAACACTGTTTGTGCTAGCTTTTTGAAACTTCACAAAATAAAGTAGTTCCAAGTTCTGTCTCTATGGTTTTTTTCCTCTTGAAGTAGCCACAAGCAGAGACTGCGTAAGACACTTTCATTGGAAAGGTGTGCCAAGGTTCCAAAAAACTACTGGTTTTCTGAATAGTCGGCAAATATTTTTTCATCCGATCCTGATAATTCTTGTGGTAATGATCAGTTCACTAAGTCCACTTAGCTGCCCAATATTCACTCTTCTAGGATGAAGCGTTCGTTACCAGTAACAGTTTGAGTTTTTACGTTTCACTCTGTTTTCTCCCATATAGATAGATGTGTTTGGAACTCTGAATCAAACACGGTTTGTGCTAGCTCCTTGAAACTTGACAAAATAAAGTAGTTCTAAGTTCTATGTCTATGGTTTGTTTCCTCTTGTAGTACCCCAAGAGAGACTACCGAAAGACACTTTCATTTCAAAGGTGTGCCAAATTCCAAAAAACTACTGGATTTCTGAAATCTCGGCAAATATTTTCTCACCCAATCTAGATGATTATCTGTGGTAATGATCAGTTCACTAACTCCACTTAGCTGCCCAATTTTCACTCTTCTTGCTTGAAGCGTTCGTTTCCAGTAACACTTCGAATTTTTAGGTTACACTATATTTCCTCCTATATAGATAGATGTGTCTGGAAGTCTAAATCAAACACGGTTTGTGCTAGCTCCTTGAAACTTGGCAAAATAAAGTAGTTCTGAGTTCTGTCTTTGTGGTTTGTTTCCTCTTGAATTATCCCAAGCAGAGACTGCGTAAGACACTTTCATTGGAAAGGTGTGCCAAGCTTCCAAAAAACTACTGGTTTTCTGAATATTCGGCAAGTATTTTTTCATCCGATAATGATGATTCTTGTGGTAAAGATCAGTTCACTAAGTTCACTTAGCTGCCCAATATTCACTCTTTTAGGATGAAGCGTTCGTTAACAGTAACAGTTTGAGTTTTTACGTTTCACTCTGTTTTCTCCCATATAAATAGATGTGTTTGGAACTCTGAATCAAACACAGTTTCTGCTAGCTCCTTGAAACTTGCCAAAATAAAGTAGTTCTAAGTTCTGTCTTTGTGGTTTGTTTCCTCTTGAGTTACCCCAAGCAGAGACTGCCGAAAGACACTTTCATTTCAAAGGTGTGCCGAGCTTCCAAAAAAGTACTGGTTTTCTGAAATCTCGGCAAATATTTTTTCACCCAATCTTCATGATTCTCTGTGGTAATGACCAATGCAATAAGTCCACTTAGCTGCCCAATTTTCATTCTTCTTGCTTAAAGCATTCGTTTCCAGTGACACTTTGAATTTTTAGGTTTCACTCTGTTTTCTCCTATATAGATAGATGTGTTTGGACCTCTAAATCAAACACGGCTTGTGCTAGCTTTTTGAAACTTCACAAAATAAAGTAGTTCTAAGTTCTGTCTCTATGGTTTGTTTCCTCTTGAAGTAGCCACAAGCAGAGACTGCGTAAGACACTTTCATTGGAAAGGTATGCCAAGCTTCCAAAAAACTACTGGTTTTCTGAATTGTCGGCAAATATTTTTTCATCCGATCCTGATGATTCTTGTGGTAATGATCAGTTCACTAAGTCCACTTAGCTGCCTAATATTCACTCTTCTAGGATGAAGCGTTCGTTACCAGTAACAGTTTGAGTTCTTACGTTTCACTCTGTTTTCTCTCACATAGATAGATGTGTTTGGAACTCTGAATCAAACACGGTTTGTGCTAGCTCCTTGAAACTTGACAAAATAAAGTAGTTCTAAGTTCTATGTATATGGTTTGTTTCCTCTTGTAGTACCCCAACAGAGACTGCCGAAACACACTTTCATTTCAAAGGTGTGCCAAGCTTCCAAAAAACTACTGGATTTCTGAAATCTCGGCAAATATTTTTTCACCCAATCTAGATGATTCTCTGTGGTAATGATCAGTTCACTAAGTCCACTTAGCTGCCAAATTTTCATTCTTCTTGCTTGAAGCATTCGTTTCCAGTGACACTTTGAATTTTTAGGTTTCACTCTGTTTTCTCCTATATAGATAGATGTGTTTGGACCTCTAAATCAAACACGGTTTGTGCTAGCTTTTTGAAACTTCACAAAATAAAGTAGTTCTAAGTTCTGTCTCTATGGTTTGTTTCCTCTTGAAGTAGCCACAAGCAGAGACTGCGTAAGACACTTTCATTGGAAAGGTGTGCCAAGCTTCCAAAATCTACTGGTTTTCTGAAGAGTCGGCAAATATTTTTTCATCTTATCCTGATGATTCTTGTGGTAAAGATCAGTTCACTAAGTTCACTTATCTGCCCAATATTCACTCTTTTAGGATGAAGCGTTCGTTAACAGTAACAGTTTGAGTTTTTACGTTTCACTCTGTTTTCTCCCATATAAATAGATGTGTTTGGAACTCTGAATCAAATACAGTTTCTGCTAGCTCCTTGAAACTTCCAAAATAAAGTAGTTCTAAGTTCTGTCTTTGTGGTTCGTTTCCTCTTGAGTTACCCCAAGCAGAGACTGCCGAAAAACACTTTCATTTCAAAGGTGTGCCGAGCTTCCAAAAAAGTACTGGTTTTCTGAAATCTCGGCAAATATTTTTCAACCAATCTTCATGATTCTCTGTGGTAATGACCAATTCAGTAAGTCCACTTAGCTGCCCAATTTTCATTCTTCTTGCTTGAAGCGTTCTTTTCCAGTGACACTTTGAATTTTTAGGTTTCACTCTGTTTTCTCCTATACAGATAGATGTGTTTGGAACTCTAAATCAAACACGGTTTGTGCTAGCTTTTTGAAACTTCACAAAATAAAGTAGTTCTAAGTTTTGTCTCTATGGTTTTTTTCCTCTTGAAGTAGCCACAAGCAGAGACTGCGTAAGACACTTTCATTGGAAAGGTGTGCCAAGGTTCCAAAAAACTACTGGTTTTCTGAATAGTCGGCAAATATTTTTTCATCCGATCCTGATGATTCTTGTGGTAATGATCAGTTCACTAAGTCCTTTAGCTGCCCAATATTCACTCTTCTAGGATGAAGCGTTCGTTACCAGTAACAGTTTGAGATTTTACGTTTCACTCTGTTTTCTCCCATATAGATAGATGTGTTTGGAACTCTGAATCAAACACGGTTTGTGCTAGCTCCTTGAAACTTGACAAAATAAAGTAGTTCTAAGTTCTCTCTCTATGGTTTTTTCATCTTGAAGTACCCCAACAGAGACTGCTGAAAGACACTTTCATTTCAAAGGTGTGCCAAGCTTCCAAAAAACTGCTGGATTTCTGAAATCTCGGCAAATATATTTTCAACCCAATCTCATGATTCTCTGTGGTAATGATCAATTCAATAAGTCCACTTAGCTGCCCAATTTTCATTCTTCTTGCTTGAAGCGTTCGTTTCCAGTGACACTTTGAATTTTTAGGTTTCACTCTGTTTTCTCCTCTATATAGATAGATGTGTTTGGAACTCTAAATCAAACACGGGCTTGTGATAGCTTTTTGAAACTACAAAAAATAAAGTAGTTCTAAGTTCTGTCTCCATGGATTTGTTTCCTCTTGAAGTAGCCACAAGCAGAGACAGCGTAAGACACTTTCATGGAAAGGTGTGCCAAGCTTCCAAAAACTACTAATTTTATGAATAGTCGGCAAATATTTTTTCATCCGATCCTATGATTCTTGTGGTAATGATCAGATCACTGAGTCCACTTAGCTGCCCAATATTCACTCTTCTAGGATGAAGCATTTCATTACCAGTAACAGTTTGAGATTTTATGTTTCACTCTGTTTTCTCCCATATAGATAGATGTGTTTGGAACTCTGAATCAAACACGGTTTGTGCTAGCTCCTTGAAACTTGACAAAATAAAGTAGTTCTAAGTTCTATCTCCATGGTTTGTTTCCTCTTGAAGTACCCCAACAGAGACTGCCGAGAGACACTTTCATTTCAAAGGTGTGCCAAGCTTCCAAAAAACTGCTGGATTTCTCAAGTCTCGGGAAATATTTTTTCACCCAATCTAGATGATTCTCTGAGGTAATGATCAGTTCACTAAGTCCACTTAGCTGCAAAATTTTCACTCTTCGTGCTTGAAGCGTTCGTTTCCAGTAACACTTCGAATTTTTAGCTTTCACTCCCTTTCCTCCTATATAGATAGATGTGGTTGGAAGTCTAAATCAAACACGGTTTGTGCTAGCTCCATGAAAATTGAAAAAATAAAGTAGTTCTAAGTTCTGTGTTTGTGGTTTGTTTCCTTATGTATTACCCCAAGCAGAGACTGACGAAAGACACTTTCATTTCATAGGTGTGCCAAGCTTCCAAAACAGTACTGGTTTTCTGAAATCTCGGCAAATTTTTTTTCACCCAATCAACATGATTCTCTGTGGTAATGATCAATTCAAAGAGTCCACTTAGCTGCCCAATTTTCATTCTTCTTGCTTGAAGCGTTCTTTTCCAGTGACACTTTGAATTTTTAGGTTTCACTCTGTTTTCTCCCATATAGATAGATGTGTTTGCAACTCTAAATCAAACACGGTTTGTGCTAGCTTTTTGAAACTTCACAAAATAAAGTAGTTGTAAGTTCTGTCTCTATGGTTTGTTTCCTCTTGAAGTAGCCACAAGCAGAGACTGCGTAAGACACTTTCATTGGAAAGGTGTGCCAAGCTTCCAAAAAACTACTGGTTTTCTGAATATTCGGCAAATATTTTTTCATATGATCCTGATGATTCTTGTGGTAATGATCAGTTCACTAAGTCCACTTAGCTGCCCAATATTCACTGTTCTAGGATGAAGCGTTCGTTACCAGTAACAGTTTGAGTTTTTACGTTTCACTCTGTTTTCTATCTTATAGATAGATGGGTTTGGAACTCTGAATCAAACACGGTTTGTGCTGGCTCCTTGAATCTTGACAAAATAAAGTAGTTCTAAGTTCTATCTCTATGGTTTGTTTCCTCTTGAAGTACGCCAACAGAGACTGCCGAAAGACACTTTCATTTCAAAGGTGTGCCAAGCTTCCGAAAAAGTATTGGTTTTCTGAAATCTCGGCAAATTTTTTTCACCCAATCTTCATGATTCTCTGTGGTAATGATCAATTCAATAAGTCCACTTAGCTGCCCAATTTTCATTCTTCTTGCTTGAAGCGTTCGTTTCCAGTGACACTTTGAAATTTTAGGTTTCACTCTGTTTTCTCCCATATAGATAGATATGTTTGGAACTCTAAATCAAACACTGTTTGTGCTAGCTTTTTGAAACTTCACAAAATAAAGTAGTTCCAAGTTCTGTCTCTATGGTTTTTTTCCTCTTGAAGTAGCCACAAGCAGAGACTGCGTAAGACACTTTCATTGGAAAGGTGTGCCAAGGTTCCAAAAAACTACTGGTTTTCTGAATAGTCGGCAAATATTTTTTCATCCGATCCTGATAATTCTTGTGGTAATGATCAGTTCACTAAGTCCACTTAGCTGCCCAATATTCACTCTTCTAGGATGAAGCGTTCGTTACCAGTAACAGTTTGAGTTTTTACGTTTCACTCTGTTTTCTCCCATATAGATAGATGTGTTTGGAACTCTGAATCAAACACGGTTTGTGCTAGCTCCTTGAAACTTGACAAAATAAAGTAGTTCTAAGTTCTATGTCTATGGTTTGTTTCCTCTTGTAGTACCCCAAGAGAGACTACCGAAAGACACTTTCATTTCAAAGGTGTGCCAAATTCCAAAAAACTACTGGATTTCTGAAATCTCGGCAAATATTTTTTCACCCAATCTAGATGATTATCTGTGGTAATGATCAGTTCACTAACTCCACTTAGCTGCCCAATTTTCACTCTTCTTGCTTGAAGCGTTCGTTTCCAGTAACACTTCGAATTTTTAGGTTACACTCTATTTCCTCCTATATAGATAGATGTGTCTGGAAGTCTAAATCAAACACGGTTTGTGCTAGCTCCTTGAAACTTGGCAAAATAAAGTAGTTCTGAGTTCTGTCTTTGTGGTTTGTTTCCTCTTGAATTATCCCAAGCAGAGACTGCGTAAGACACTTTCATTGGAAAGGTGTGCCAAGCTTCCAAAAAACTACTGGTTTTCTGAATAGTCAGCAAATGTTTTTTCATCCGATCCTGATGATTCTTGTTGTAAAGATCAGTTCACTAAGTTCACTTAGCTGCCCAATATTCACTCTTCTAGGATGAAGCATTCGTTAACAGTAACAGTTTGAGTTTTTACGTTTCACTCTGTTTTCTCCCATATAGATAGAAGTGTTTGGAACTCTGAATCAAACACGGTTTGTGCTAGCTCCTTGAAACTTGACAAAATAAAGTAGTTCTACGTTCTTCTTTGTGGTTTGTTTCCTCTTGAATTACCTTAGGCAGAGACTGCCGAAAGACACTTTCATTTCAAAAGTGTGCCAAACTTCCAAAAAAGTACAGGTTTTCTGAAATCTCGCCAAATTTTTTTTCACCCAATCTTCATGATTTTCTGTGGTAATGATCAATTCAATAAATCCACTTAGCTGCCCAATTTTTATTCTTCTTGCTTGAAGCGTTCGTTTCCAGTGACACTTTCAAATTTTAGGTTTCACTCTGTTTTCTCCTATATAGATAGATGTGTTTGGACCTCTAAATCAAACACGGTTTGTGCTAGCTTTTTGAAACTTCACAAAATCAAGTAGTTCTAAGTTCTCTCTCTATGGTTTGTTTCCTCTTGAAGTAGCCACAAGCAGAGACTGCATAAGACACTTTCATTGGAAAGGTGTGCCAAGCTTCCAAAAAACTACTGGTTTTCTGAATACTCGGCAAATATTTTTTCATCCGATCCTGATGATTCTTGTGGTAAAGATCAGTTCACTAAGTTCACTTACCTGCCCAATATTCACTCTTCTAGGATGAAGCGTTCGTTAACAGTAACAGTTTGAGTTTTTATGTTTCACTCTGTTTTCTCCCATATAGATAGATGTGTTTGGAACTCTGAATCAAACACGGTTTGTGCTAGCTCCTTGAAACTTGACAAAATAAAGTACTTCTAAGTTCTGTCTTTGTGGTTTGTTTCCTCTTGAATTTCCCCAAGCAGAGACTGCCGAAAGACACTTTCATTTCAAAGGTGTGCCAAGCTTCCAAAAAAGTACTGGTTTTCTGAAATCTCGGCAAATTTTTTTTCACCCAATCTTCACGATTCTCTGTGGTAATGATCAATTCAATAAGTCCACTTAGCTGCCCAATTTTCATTCTTCTTGCTTGAAGTGTTCGTTTCCAGTGACACTTTGAATTTTTAGGTTTCACTCTGTTTTCTCCTATATAGATAGATGTGTTTGGAACTCTAAATCAAACACGGTTTGTGCTAGCTTTTTGAAACTTCACAAAATAAAGTAGTTCTAAGTTCTGTCTCTATGGTTTGTTTCCTCTTGAAGTAGCCACAAGCAGAAACTGCGTAAGACACTTTCATTGGAAAGGTGTGCCAAGATTCCAAAAAACTACTGGTTTTCTGAATAGTCGGCAAATATTTTTTCTTCCGATCCTGATGATTCTTGTGGTAAAGATCAGTTCACTAAGTCCACTTAGCTGCCCAATATTCACTCTTCTAGGATGAAGCGTCGGTTACCAGTAACAGTTTGAGTTTTTACATTTCACTCTGTTTCCTCCCATATAGATAGATGTGTTTGGAAGTCTAAATCAAACACGGTATGTGCTAGCTCCTTGAAACTTGACAAAATAAAGTAGTTCTGAGTTCTGTCTTTGAGGTTTGTTTCCTCTTGAATTACCCCAAGCAGAGACTGCTGAAAGACACTTTCATTTCAAAGGTGTGCCAAGCTTCCACAAAAGTACTGGTTTTCTGAAATCTCGGCAAATTTTTTTTCACCCAATCTTCATGATTCTCTGTGGTAATGATCAATTCAATAAGGCCACTTAGCTGCCCAATTTTCATTCTTCTTGCTTGACGCAGTCGTTTCCAGTGACACTTTGAATTTTTAGGTTTCACTCTATTTCCTCCTATATAGATAGATGTGTTTGGAAGTCTAAATCAAACACGGTTTGTGCTAGCTTTTTGAAACTTCACAAAATCAAGTAGTTCTAAGTTCTGTCTCTATGGTTTGTTTCCTCTTGAAGTAGCCACAAGCAGAGACTGCATAAGACACTTTCATTGGAAAGGTGTGCCATGCTTCCAAAAAACTACTGGTTTTCTGAATAGTCGGCAAATATTTTTTCATCCAATCCTGATGATTCTTGTGGTAATGATCAGTTCACTAAGTCCACTTAGCTGCCCAATATTCACTCTTCTAGGATGAAGCGTTCGTTATCAGTAACAGTTTGAGTTCTTACGTTTCACTCTGTTTTCTCCCATATAGATAGATGTGTTTGGAACTCTGAATCAAACACGGTTTGTGCTAGCTCCTTGAAACTTGACAAAATAAAGTAGTTCTAAGTTCTATGTCTATTGTTTGTTTCCTCTTCAAGTACCCCAACAGAGACTGCCGAAAGACACTTTCATTTCAAAGGTGTGCCAAGCTTCCAAAAAACTACTGGATTTCTGAAATCTCGGCCAATATTTGTTCACCAATCTATATGATTCTCTGTGGTAATGGTCAGTTCACTAAGTCCACTTTGCTGCCCAATTTTCACTCTTCTTGCTTGAAGCGTTCTTTTCCAGTAACAATTCGAATTTTTAGGTTTCACTCTATTTCCTCCTATATAGATAGATGTGTTTGGAAGTCTAAATCAAACACGGTTTGTGCTAGCTCCTTGAAACTTGACAAAATAAAGTAGTTCTAAGTTCTGTCTTTGTGGTTTGTTTCCTCTTGAATTACCCCAAACAGAGACTGCCGAAAGACACTTTCATTTCAAAGGTGTGCCAAGCTTCCAAAAAAGTACTAGTTTTCTGAAATCTCGGCAAATTTTTTTTCACCCAATATTCATGATTCTCTGTGGTAATGATCAATTCAATAAGTCCACTTAGCTGCCCAATTTTCATTCTTCTTGCTTGATGTGTTCGTTTCCAGTGACACTTTGAATTTTTAGGTTTCACTCTGTTTTCTCCTATATAGATAGATGTGTTTGGAACTCTAAATCAAACATGGTTTGTGCTAGCTTTTTGAAACTTCACAAAATAAAGTAGTTCTAAGTTCTGTCTCTATGGTTTGTTTCCTCCTGAAGTAGCCACAAGCAGAGACTGCGTAAGACACTTTCATTGGAAAGGTGTGCCAAGCTTCCAAAAAACTACTGGTTTTCTGAATAGTCAGCAAATATTTTTTCATCCGATCCTGATGATTCTTGTTGTAAAGATCAGTTCACTAAGTTCACTTAGCTGCCCAATATTCACTCTTCTAGGATGATACATTCGTTAACAGTAACAGTTTGAGTTTTTACGTTTCACTCTGTTTTCTCCCATATAGATAGATGTGTTTGGAACTCTGAATCAAACACGGTTTGTGCTAGCTCCTTGAAACTTGACAAAATAAAGTAGTTCTACGTTCTTCATTGTGGTTTGTTTCCTCTTGAATTACCTTAAGCAGAGACTGCCGAAAGACACTTTCATTTCAAAAGTGTGCCAAACTTCCAAAAAAGTACAGGTTTTCTGAAATCTCGGCAAATTTTTTTCACCCAATCTTCATAATTCTCTGAGGTAATGATCAATTCAATAAGTCCACTTAGCTGCCCAATTTTCATTCTTCTTGCTTGAAGCGTTCGTTTCCAGTGACACTTTGAATTTTTAGGTTTCACTCTGTTTTCTCCTATATAGATAGATGTGTTTGGAACTCTAAATCAAACACGGTTTGTGCTAGCTTTTTGGAACTTCACAAAATAAAGTAGTTCTAAGTTCTGTCTCTATGGTTTGTTTCCTCTTGAAGTAGCCACAAGCAGAGACTGCGTAGGACACTTTCTTTGGAAAGGTGTGCAAAGCTTTCAAAAATCTACTGGTTTTCTGAATAGTCGGCAAATATTTTTTCATCCGATCCTGATGATTCTTGTGGTAATGATAAGTTCACTAACTCCACTTAGCTGCCCAATATTTACTCTTCTAGGATGAAGCGTCCGTTACCAGTAACAGTTTGAGATTTTACGTTTCACTCTGTTTTCTCCCATATAGATAGATGTGTTTGGAACTCTGAATCAAACACGGTTTGTGCTAGCTTTTTGAAACTTGACAAAATAAAGTATTTCTAAGTTCTATGTCTATGGTTTGTTTCCTCTTGTAGTACCCCAAGAGAGACTGCTGAAAGACACTTTCATTTCAAAGGTGTGCCAAGCTTCCAAAAAACTACTGGATTTCTGAAATCTCGGCAAATATTTTCTCACCCAATCTAGATGATTCTCTGTGGTAATGATCAGTTCACTAAGTCCACTTGCTGCCCAATTTTCACTCATCTTGCTTGAAGCATTCGTTTCCAGTAACACTTCGAATTTTTAGGTTTCACTCTATATCCTCCTATATAGATAGATGTGTTTGGACCTCTAAATCAAACACGGTTGTGCTAGCTTTTTGAAACTTCACAAAATAAAGTAGTTCTGAGTTCTGTCTTTTTGGTTTGTTTCCTCTTGAAGTAGCCACAAGCAGAGACTGCCGAAAGACACTTTCATTTCAAAGGTGTGCCAAGCTTCCAAAAAAGAACTGGTTTTCTGAAATCTCGGCAAATTTTTTTTCACCCAATCTTCATGATTATCTGTGGTAATGATCAATTCAATAAGTCCACTTAGCTGCCCAATTTTTATTCTTCTTGCTTGAAGCGTTCGTTTCCAGTGACACTTTCAATTTTTAGGTTTCACTCTGTTTTCTCCTATATAGATAGATGTGTTTGGACCTCTAAATCAAACACGGTTTGTGCTAGCTTTTTGAAACTTCACAAAATCAAGTAGTTCTAAGTTCTCTCTCTATGGTTTGTTTCCTCTTGAAGTAGCCACAAGCAGAGACTGCATAAGACACTTTCATTGGAAAGGTGTGCCAAGCTTCCAAAAAACTACTGGTTTTCTGAATACTCGGCAAATATTTTTTCACCCAATCCTGATGATTCTTGTGGTAAATATCAGTTCACTAAGTTCACTTACCTGCCCAATATTCACTCTTCTCGGATGAAGCGTTCGTTAACAGTAACAGTTTGAGTTTTTACGTTTCACTCTGTTTTCTCCCATATAGATAGATGTGTTTGGAACTCTGAATCAAACACGGTTTGTGCTAGCTCCTTGAAACTTGACAAAATAAAGTACTTCTAAGTTCTGTCTTTGTGGTTTGTTTCCTCTTGAATTTCCCCAAGCAGAGACTGCCGAAAGACACTTTCATTTCAAAGGTGTGCCAAGCTTCCAAAAAAGTACTGGTTTTCTGAAATCTCGGCAAATTTTTTTTCACCCAATATTCATGATTCTCTGTGGTAATGATCAATTCAATAAGGCCACTTAGCTGCCCAATTTTCATTCTTCTTGCTTGACGCGTTCGTTTCCAGTGACACTTTGAATTTCTAGGTTTCACTCTATTTCCTCCTATATAGATAGATGTGTTTGGAAGTCTAAATCAAACACGGTTTGTGCTAGCTTTTTGAAACTTCACAAAATCAAGTAGTTCTAAGTTCTGTCTCTATGGTTTGTTTCCTCTTGAAGTAGCCACAAGCAGAGACTGCGTAAGACACTTTCATTGGAAAGGTGTGCCATGCTTCCAAAAAACTACTGGTTTTCTGAATAGTCGGCAAATATTTTTTCTTCCGATCCTGATGATTCTTGTGGTAAAGATCAGTTCACTAAGTACACTTAGCTGCCCAATTTTCACTCTTCTAGGATGAAGCGTCGGTTACCAGTAACAGTTTGAGTTTTTACATTTCACTCTGTTTCCTCCCATATAGATAGATGTGTTTGGAAGTCTAAATCAAACACGGTTTTTGCTAGCTCCTTGAAACTTGACAAAATAAAGTAGTTCTGAGTTCTGTCTTTGAGGTTTGTTTCCTCTTGAATTACCCAAGCAGAGACTGCCGAAAGACACTTTCATTTCAAAGGTGTGCCAAGCTTCCAAAAAAGTACTGGTTTTCTGAAATCTCGGCAAATTTTTTTCACCCAATCTTCATGATTCTCTGTGGTAGTGATCAATTCAATAAGGCCACTTAGCTGCCCAATTTTCATTCTTCTTGCTTGACGCGTTCGTTTCCAGTGACACTTTGAATTTTTAGGTTTCACTCTATTTCCTCCTATATAGATAGATGTGTTTGGAAGTCTAATTCAAACACGGTTTGTGCTAGGTTTTTGAAACTTCACAAAATCAAGTAGTTCTAAGTTCTGTCTCTATGGTTTGTTTCCTCTTGAAGTAGCCACAAGCAGAGACTGCATAAGACACTTTCATTGGAAAGGTGTGCCATGCTTCCAAAAAACTACTGGTTTTCTGAATAGTCGGCAAATATTTTTTCATCCAATCCTAATGATTCTTGTGGTAATGATCAGTTCACTAAGTCCACTTAGCTGCCCAATATTCACTCTTCTAGGATGAAACGTTCGTTATCAGTAACAGTTTGAGTTCTTACGTTTCACTCTGTTTTCTCCCATATAGATAGATGTGTTTGGAACTCTGAATCAAACACGGTTTGTGCTAGATCCTTGAAACTTGACAAAATAAAGTAGTTCTAAGTTCTATGTCTATGGTATGTTTCCTCTTGTAGTACCCCAACAGAGACTGCTGAAAGACACTTTCATTTCAAAGGTGTGCCAAGCTTAAAAAAAACTGCTGGATTTCTGAAATCTCGGCAAATATTTTTGTCACCCAATCTAGATGATTCTCTGTGGTAATGATCAGTTCACTAACTGCACTTAGCTGCCCAATTTTCACTCTTCTTGCTTGAAGCGTTCGTTTCCAGTAACACTTCGAAATTTTAGGTTTCACTCTATTTCCTCCTATATAGATAGATGTGTTTGGAAGTCTAAATCAAACACGGTTTGTTCTAGCTCCTTGAAACTTGACAAAATAAAGTAGTTCTGAGTTCTGTCTTTGCGGTTTGTTTCCTCTTGAATTACCCCAAGCAGAGACTGCCGAAAGACACTTTCATTTCAAAGGTGTGCCAAGCTTCCAAAAAAGAACTGGTTTTCTGAAATCTCGGCAAATTTTTTTCACCCAATCTTCATGATTTTCTGTGGTAATGATCAATTCAATAAGTCCACTTAGCTGCCCAATTTTTATTCTTCTTGCTTGAAGCGTTCGTTTCCATTGACACTTTCAATTTTTAGGTTTCACTCTGTTTTCTCCTATATAGATAGATGTGTTTGGACCTCTAAATCTAACACGGTTTGTGCTAGCTTTTGAAACTTCACAAAATCAAGTAGTTCTAAGTTCTCTCTCTATGGTTTGTTTCCTCTTGAAGTAGCCACAAGCAGAGACTGCATAAAGACACTTTCATTGGAAAGGTGTGCCAAGCTTCCAAAAAACTACTGGTGTTCTGAATAGTCGGCAAATATTTTTTCTTCCGATCCTGATGATTCTTGTGGTAAAGATCAGTTCACTAAGTCCACTTAGCTGCCCAATATTCACTCTTCTAGGATGAAGCGTCGGTTACCAGTAACAGTTTGAGTTTTTACATTTCACTCTGTTTCCTCCCATATAGATAGATGTGGTTGGAAGTCTAAATCAAACACGGTTTTTGCTAGCTCCTTGAAACTTGACAAAATAAAGTAGTTCTGAGTTCTGTCTTTGAGGTTTGTTTCCTCTTGAATTACCCCAAGCAGAGATTGCCGAAAGACACTTTCATTTCAAAGGTGTGCCAAGCTTCCAAAAAAGTACTGGTTTTCTGAAATATCGGCAAATTTTTTTTCACCCAATCTTCATGATTCTCTGTGGTAATGATCAAGTTAATAAGGCCACTTAGCTGCCCAATTTTCATTCTTCTTGCTTGACGCGTTCGTTTCCAGTGACACTTTGAATTTTTAGGTTTCACTCTATTTCCTCCTATATAGACAGATGTGTTTGGAAGTCTAAATCAAACACGGTTTTTGCTAGCTTTTTGAAACTTCACAAAATCAAGTAGTTCTAAGTTCTCTCTCTATGGTTTGTTTCCTCTTGAAGTAGCCACAAGCAGAGACTGCATAAGACACTTTCATTGGAAAGGTGTGCCAAGCTTGCAAAAAACTACTGGTTTTCTGAATACTCGGCAAATATTTTTTCATCCGATCCTGATGATTCTTGTGGTAAAGATCAGTTCACTAAGTTCACTTAGCTGCCCAATATTCACTCTTCTAGGATGAAGCGTTCGTTAACAGTAACAGTTTGAGTTCTTACGTTTCACTCTGTTTTCTCCCATATAGATAGATGTGTTTGGAACTCTGAATCAAACACGGTTTGTGCTAGCTCCTTGAAACTTGACAAAATAAAGTAGTTCTAAGTTCTATGTCTATTGTTTGTTTCCTCTTGAAGTACCCCAACAGAGACTGCCGAAAGACACTTTCATTTCAAAGGTGTGCCAAGCTTCCAAAAAACTACTGGATTTCTGAAATCTCGGCCAATATTTTTTCACCAATCTAGATGATTCTCTGTGGTAATGGTCAGTTCACTAAGTCCACTTTGCTGCCCAGTTTTCACTCTTCTTGCTTGAAGCGTTCGTTTCCAGTAACACTTCGAATTTTTAGGTTTCACTCTATTTCCTCCTATATAGATAGATGTGTTTGGAAGTCTAAATCAAACACGGTTTGTGCTAGGTCCTTGAAACTTGACAAAATAAAGTAGTTCTAAGTTCTGTCTTTGTGGTTTGTTTCCTCTTTAATTAACCCAAGCAGAGACTGCCGAAAGACACTTTCATTTCAAAGGTGTGCCAAGCTTCCAAAAAATTACTGGTTTTCTGAAATCTCGGCAAATTTTTTTTCACCCAATATTCATGATTCTCTGTGGTAATGTTCAATTCAATAAGACCTCTTAGCTGCCCAATTTTCATTCTTCTTGCTTGATGCGTTCGTTTCCAGTGACACTTTGAATTTTTAGGTTTCACTCTGTTTTCTCCTATATAGATAGATGTGTTTGGAAATCTAAATCAAACACGGTTTGTGCTAGCTTTTTGAAACTTCACAAAATAAAGTAGTTCTAAGTTCTGTCTCTATGGTTTGTTTCCTCTTGAAGTAGCCACAAGCAGAGACTGCGTAAGACACTTTCATTGGAAAGGTGTGCCAAGCTTCCAAAAAACTACTGGTTTTCTGAATAGTCAGCAAATATTTTTTCATCCGATCCTGATGATTCTTGTTGTAAAGATCAGTTCACTAAGTTCACTTAGCTGCCCAATATTCACTCTTCTAGGATGAAGCATTCGTTAACAGTAACAGTTTGAGTTTTTACGTTTCACTCTGTTTTCTCCCATATAGATAGATGTGTTTGGAACTCTGAATCAAACACGGTTTGTGCTAGCTCATTGAAACTTGACAAAATAAAGTAGTTCTACGTTCTTCTATGTGGTTTTTTTCTTCTTGAATTACCTTAAGCAGAGACTGCCGAAAGACACTTTGATTTCAAAAGTGTGCCAAACGTCCAAAAAACTACAGGTTTTCTGAAATCTCGGCAAATTTTTTTCACCCAATCTTCATAATTCTCTGAGGTAATGATCAATTCAATAAGTCCACTTAGCTGCCCAATTTTCATTCTTCTTGCTTGACGCGTTCGTTTCCAGTGACACTTTGAATTTTTAGGTTTCACTCTATTTCCTCCTATATAGATAGATGTGTTTGGAAGTCTAAATCAAACACGGTTTGTGCTAGCTTTTTGAAACTTCACAAAATCAAGTAGTTCTAAGTTCTGTCTCTATGGTTTGTTTCCTCTTGAAGTAGCCACAAGCAGAGACTGCGTAAGACACTTTCATTGGAAACGTGTGCCATGCTTCCAAAAAACTACTGGTTTTCTGAATAGTCGGCAAATATTTTTTCATCCAAACCTGATGATTCTTGTGGTAATATCAGTTCACTAAGTCCACTTACCTGCCCAATATTCACTCTTCTAGGATGAAGCGTTCGTTATCAGTAACAGTTTGAGTTCTTACGTTTCACTCTGTTTTCTCCCATATAGATAGATGTGTTTGGAACTCTGAATCAAACACGGTTTGTGCTAGCTCCTTGAAACTTGACAAAATAAAGTAGTTCTAAGTTCTATGTCTATGGTTTGTTTCCTCTTGTAGTAACCCAACAGAGACTGCCGAAAGACACTTTCATTTCAAAGGTGTGCCAAGCTTCCAAAAAAGTACTGGATTTCTGAAATCTCGGCCAATATTTTTTCACCAGTCTAGATGATTCTCTGTGGTAATGGTCAGTTCACTAAGTCCACTTTGCTGCCCAATATTCACTCTTCTTGCTTGAAGCGTTCGTTTCCAGTAACACTTCGAATTTTTAGGTTTCACTCTATTTCGTCCTATATAGATAGATGTGTTTGGAAGTCTAAATCAAACACGGTTTGTGCTAGCTCCTTGAAACTTGACAAAATAAAGTAGTTCTAAGTTCTGTCTTTGTGGTTTGTTTCCTCTTGATTACCCCAAGCAGAGACTGCCGAAAGACACTTTCATTTCAATGGTGTGCCAAGCTTCCAAAAAAGTACTGCTTTTCTGAAATCTCAGCAAATTTTTTTTCACCCAATATTCATGATTCTCTGTGGTAATGATCAATTCAATAAGTCCACTTAGCTGCCCAATTTTCATTCTTCTTGCTTGAAGCGTTCGTTTCCAGTGACACTTTGAATTTTTAGGTTTCATTCTGTTTTCTCCTATATAGATAGATGTGTTTGGAACTCTAAATCAAACACGGTTTGTGCTAGCTTTTTGAAACTTCACAAAATAAAGTAGTTCTAAGTTCTCTCTCTATGGTTTGTTTCCTCTTGAAGTAGCCACAAGCAGAGACTGCGTAAGACACTTTCATTGGAAAGGTGTGCCAAGCTTCCAAAAAACTACAGGTTTTCTGAATAGTCTGCAAATATGTTTTCATCCGATCCTGATGACTCTTGTGGTAATGATCAGTTCACTAAGTCCACTTAGCTGCCCAATATTCACTCTTCTAGGATGAAGCGTTCGTTACGAGTATCAGTTTGAGTTTTTACGTTTCACTCTGTTTTCTCTTATATAGATAGATGTGTTTGGAACTCTGAATCAAACACGGTTTGTGCTAGCTCCTTGAAACTTGACAAAATAAAGTAGTTCTAAGTTCTATGTCTATGGTTTGTTTCCTCTTGTAGTACCAGAAACAGAGACTGCCGAAAGACACTTTCATTTCAAAGGTGTGCCAAGCTTCCAAAAAACTACTGGATTTCTGAAATCTCGGAAAATATTTTTCACCCCATCTAGATGATTCTCTGTGGTAATGATCAGTTCACTAAGTTCACTTAGCTGCCCAATTTTCACTCTTCTTTCTTGAAGCGTTCGTTTCCAGTAACACTTCGAATTTTTAGGTTTCACTCTATTTCATCCCATATAGATAGATGTGTTTGGAAGTCTAAGTCAAACACGGTTTGTGCTAGCTCCTTGAAACTTGACAAAATAAAGTAGTTCTAAGTTCTATGTCTATGGTTTGTTTCCTCTTGTAGTACCCCACAGAGACTGAAAAGACACTTTCATTTCAAAGGTGTGCCAAGCTTCCAAAAAACTACTGGATTTATGAAATCTCGGCAAATATTTTTTCAAAAAATCTAGATGATTCTCTGTGGTAATGATCAGTTCACTAAGTCCCCCTAGCTGCCCAATTTTCACTCTTCTTGCTTGAAGATTTCATTTCCAGTGACACTTTGAATTTTTAGGTTTCACTCTGTTTTCTCCTATATAGATAGATGTGATCTAAGTACTGTCTGTATGGTTTGTTTCCTCTTGAAGTAGTCAAAAGCAGAGACTGCGTAAGACACTTTCATTGGAAAGGTGTGCCAAGCTTCCAAAAAACTACTGGTTTTCTGAACAGTCGGCAAATATTTTTTCATCCGATCCTGATGACTCTTGTGGTAATGATCAGTTCACTAAGTCCTCTTAGCTGCCCAATATTCACTCCTCTAGAATGAAGCGTTCATTAACAGTAACAGTTTGAGTTTTTACGTTTCACTCTGTTTTCTCCCATATAGATAGATGTGTTTGGAACTCTGAATCAAACACGGTTTGTGCTAGCTCCTTGAAACTTGACAAAATAAAGTAGTTCTAAGTTCTATGTCTATGGTTTGTTTCCTCTTGTAGTACAGCAACAGAGACTGCCAAAGACACTTTCATTTCAAAGGTGTGCCAAGCTTCCAAAAAAGTACTGGTTTTCTGAAATCTCGGCAAATTTTTTTCACCCAATCTTCATGATTCTTTGTGGTAATGATCAATTCAAGAAGTCCACTTAGCTGCCCAATTTTCATTCTTCTTGCTTGAAGCGTTCGTTTCCAGTGACACTTTGAAATTTTAGGGTTCAATCTGTTTTCTCCTATATAGATAGATGTGTTTGGAACTCTAAATCAAACACGGTTTGTGCTAGCTTTTTGAAATTTCACAAAATAATGTAGTTCTAAGTTCTGTCTCTATGGTTTGTTTCCTCTTGAAGTAGCCACAAGCAGAGACTGCGTAAGACACTTTCATTGGAAAGGTGTGCCAAGCTTCCAAAAAACTACTTGTTTTCTGAATAGTCGGCAAATATTTTTTCATCTGAACCTGATGATTCTTGTGGTAATGATCAGTTCACTTAGTCCACTTAGCTGCCCAATATTCACTCTTCTAGGATGAAGCGTTCATTACCAGTAACAGTTTGAGTTTTTACGTTTCACTCTGTTTTCTCGCATATAGATAGATGTGTTTGGAACTCTGAATCAAACACGGTTTGTGCTAGCTCCTTGAAACTTGACAAAATAAAGTAGTTCTAAGTTCTCTCTCTATGGTTTGTTTCATCTTGAAGTACCCCAACAGAGACTGCTGAAAGACACTTTCATTTCAAAGGTGTGCCAAGCTTCCAAAAAACTGCTGGATTTCTGAAATCTCGGCAAATATGTTTTCACCCAATCTTCATGATTCTCTGTGGTAATGATCAATTCAATAAGTCCACTTAGCTGCCCAATTTTCATTCTTCTTGCTTGAAGCGTTCATTTCCAGTGACACTTTGAATTTTTAGGTTTCACTCTGTTTTCTCCTATAGAGATAGATGTGTTTTGAACTCTAAATCAAACACGGTTTGTGATAGCTTTTTGAAACTACAAAAAATAAAGTAGTTCTAAGTTCTGTCTCCATGGTTTGTTTCCTCTTGAAGTAGCCACCAGCAGAGACTGCGTAAGACACTTTCATTGGAAAGGTGTGCCAAGCTTTCAAAAAACTACTAATTTTCTGAATAGTCGGCAAATATTTTTTCATCCGATTCTATGATTCTTGTGGTAATGATCAGTTCACTAAGTCCACTAAGCTGCCCAATATTCACTCTTGTAGGATGAAGCGTTCGTTACCAGTAACAGTTTGAGTTTTTACGTTTCACTCTTTTTTCTCCCATATAGATAGATGTGTTTGGAACTCTGAATACAACACGGTTTGTGCTAGCTCCTTGAAACTTGACAAAATAAAGTAGTTCTAAGTTCTCTCTCTATGGTTTGTTTCCTCTTGAAGTACCCCAACAGAGACTGCTGATAGACACTTTCATTTCAAAGGTGTGCCAAGCTTCCAAAAAACTGCTGGATTTCTGACATCTCGGCAAATATTTTTTCACCCAATCTAGATGATTCTCTGTCGTAATGATCAGTTCACTAAGTCCACCTAGCTGCCCAATTTTCACTCTTTTGGCTTGAAGCGTTCGTTTCCAGTGACAATTCAAATTTTTAGGTTTCAATCTGTTTCCTCCTATATAGATAGATGTGGTTGGAAGTCTAAATCAAACACGGTTTGTGCTAGTCCTTGAAACTACAAAATGAAGTAGTTCTAAGTTCTGTCTTTGTGGTTTTTTTCCTCTTGAATTACCCCAAGCAGAGACTGTCAAAAGACACTTTCATTTCACAGCTGTGCCAAGCTTCCAAAAAAGTACTGGTTTTCTGAAATCTCGTCAAATTTTCTTTCACCCAATCTTCATGATTCTCTGTGGTAATGATCAGTTCACTAAGTCCACTTAGCTGCCCAATTTTCACTCTTCTTGCTTGAAGCGTTCATTTCCAGTAACACTTCGAATTTTTAGCTTTCACTCCATTTCCTCCTATATAGATAGATGTGGTTGGAAGTCTAAATCAAACACGGTTTGTGCTAGCTCCTTGAAACTTGACAAAATAAAGTAGTTCTAAGTTCTGTCTTTGTGGTTTGTTTCCTCTTGAATTACCCCAAGCAGAGACTGCCGAAAGTCACTTTCATTTCAAAGGTGTGCCAAGCTTCCAAAAAAGTACTGGTTTCCTGAAATCTCGGCAAATTTTTTTTCATGCAATCTTCATGATTCTCTGTGGTAAGGATCAATTCAATAAGTCCACTTAGCTGCCCAATTTTCATTCTTCTTGCCTGAAGCATTCGTTTCCAGTGACACTTTGAATTTTTAGGTTTCACGCTGTTTTCTCCTATATAGATAGATGTGTTTGGAACTCTAAATCAAACACGGTTTGTGCTAGCTTTTGAAACTTCACAAAATAAAGTAGTTGTAAGTTCTGTCTCTATGGTTTGTTTCCTCTTGAAGTAGCCACAAGCAGAGACTGTGTAAGACACTTTCATTGGAAAGGTGTGCCAAGCTTCCAAAAAACTACTGGTTTTCTGAATAGTCGGCAAATATTTTTTCATCTGATCCTGATGATTCTTGTGGTAATGATCAGTTCACTAAGTCCACTTAGCTGCCCAATATTCACTCTTCTAGGATGAAGCGTTCGTTACCAGTAACAGTTTGAGTTTTTACGTTTCACTCTGTTTTCTCCCATATAGATAGATGTGTTTGGAACTCTGAATCAAACACGGTTTGTGCTAGCTCCTTGAAACTTGACAAAATAAAGTAGTTCTAAGTTCTCTCTCTATGGTTTGTTTCATCTTGAAGTACCCCAACAGAGACTGCTGAAAGACACTTTCATTTCAAAGGTGTGCCAAGCTTCCAAAAAACTGCTGGATTTCTGAAATCTCGGCAAATATGTTTTCACCCAATCTTCATGATTCTCTGTGGTAATGATCAATTCAATAAGTCCACTTAGCTGCCCAATTTTCATTCTTCTTGCTTGAAGCGTTCGTTTCCAGTGACACTTTGAATTTTTAGGATTCACTCTGTTTTCTCCTATATAGATAGATGTGTTTGGAACTCTAAATCAAACACGGTTTGTGATAGCTTTTTGAAACTACAAAAAATAAAGTAGTTCTAAGTTCTGTCTCCATGGTTTGTTTCCTCTTGAAGTAGCCACCAGCAGAGACTGCGTAAGACACTTTCATTGGAAAGGTGTGCCAAGCTTTCAAAAAACTACTAATTTTCTGAATAGTCGGCAAATATTTTTTCATCCGATTCTATGATTCTTGTGGTAATGATCAGTTCACTAAGTCCACTAAGCTGCCCAATATTCACTCTTGTAGGATGAAGCGTTCGTTACCAGTAACAGTTTGAGTTTTTACGTTTCACTCTTTTTTCTCCCATATAGATAGATGTGTTTGGAACTCTGAATACAACACGGTTTGTGCTAGCTCCTTGAAACTTGACAAAATAAAGTAGTTCTAAGTTCTCTCTCTATGGTTTGTTTCCTCTTGAAGTACCCCAACAGAGACTGCTGATAGACACTTTCATTTCAAAGGTGTGCCAAGCTTCCAAAAAACTGCTGGATTTCTGACATCTCAGCAAATATTTTTTCACCCAATCTAGATGATTCTCTGTCGTAATGATCAGTTCACTAAGTCCACCTAGCTGCCCAATTTTCACTCTTTTGGCTTGAAGCGTTCGTTTCCAGTGACAATTCAAATTTTTAGGTTTCAATCTGTTTCCTCCTATATAGATAGATGTGGTTGGAAGTCTAAATCAAACACGGTTTGTGCTAGTCCTTGAAACTACAAAATGAAGTAGTTCTAAGTTCTGTCTTTGTGGTTTTTTTCCTCTTGAATTACCCCAAGCAGAGACTGTCAAAAGACACTTTCATTTCACAGCTGTGCCAAGCTTCCAAAAAAGTACTGGTTTTCTGAAATCTCGTCAAATTTTCTTTCACCCAATCTTCATGATTCTCTGTGGTAATGATCAATTCAATAAGTCCACTTAGCTGCCCAATTTTCATTCTTCTTGCTTGAAGCGTTCGTTTCCAGTGACACTTTGAATTTTTAGGTTTCACTCTGTTTTCTCCTATATAGATAGATGTGTTTGGAACTCTAAATCAAACACGGTTTGTGCTAGCTTTTTGAAACTTCACAAAATAAAGTACTTCTAAGTTCCTTCTCTATGGTTTGTTTCCTCTTGAAGTAGCCACAAGCAGAGACTGCGTAAGACACTTTCATTGGAAAGGTGTGCCAAGCTTCCAAAAAACTACTGGTTTTCTGAATAGTCGGCAAATATTTTTTCATCCGATCCTGATGATTCTTGTGGTAATGATCAGTTCACTAAGTCCACTTAGCTGCCCAATATTCACGGTTCTAGGATGAAGCGTTCGTTACCAGTAACAGTTTGAGTTTTTTCGTTTCAATCTGTTTTCTCCCATATAGATAGATGTGTTTGGAACTCTGAATCAAACACGTTTTGTGCTAGCTACTTGAAACTTGACCAAATAAAGTAGTTCTAAGTTCTATCTCTATGGTTTGTTTCCTCTTAAGTACCCCAACAGAGACTGCCGAAAGACACTTTCATTTCAAAGGTGTGCCAAACTTCCAAAAAACTGCTGGATTTCTGAAATCTCGGCAAATATTTTTTCACCCAATCTTCATGATTCTTTGTGGTAATGATCAATTCAATAAGTCCACTTAGCTGCCCAATTTTCATTCTTCTTGCTTGAAGCGTTCGTTTCCAGTGACACTTTGAAATTTTAGGTTTCAATCTGTTTTCTCCTATATAGATAGATGTGTTTGGAACTCTAAATCAAACACGGTTTGTGCTAGCTTTTTGAAACTTCACAAAATAAAGTAGTTCTAAGTTCTGTCTCTATGGTTTGTTTCCTCTTGAAGTACCCCAACAGAGACTGCCGAAAGACACTTTCATTTCAAAGGTGTGCCAAGCTTCCAAAAAACTGCTGGATATCTGACATCTCGGCAAATATTTTTTCACCCAATCTAGATGATTCTCTGTGGTAATGATCAGTTCACTAACTCCACATAGCTGCCCAATTTTCACTCTTCTTGCGTGAAGCGTTCGTTTCCAGTAACACTTGGAATTTTTAGGTTTCAATCTGTTTCCTCCTATATAGATAGATGTGGTTGGAAGTGTAAATCAAACACGGTTTGTGCTAGTCCTTGAAACTACAAAATTAAGTAGTTCTAAGTTCTGTCTTTGTGGCTTTTATCCTCTTGAATTACCCCAAGCAGAGACTGTCAAAAGACACTTTCATTTCAAAGGTGTGCCAAGCTTTCAAAAAAGTACTGGTTTTCTGAAATCTCGACAAATTTTTTTTCACCCAATCTTCATGATTCTCTGTGGTAATGATCAATTCAATAAGTCCACTTAGCTGCCCAATTTTCATTCTTTTTGCTTGAAGCGTTCGTTTCCAGTGACACTTTGAATTTTTAGGTTTCCCTCTGTTTTCTCCCATATAGATAGATGTGTTTGGAACTCTAAATCAAACACGGTTTGTGCTAGCTTTTTGAAACTTCACAAAATAAAGTAGTTGTAAGTTCTGTCTCTATGGTTTGTTTCCTCTTGAAGTAGCCACAAGCAGAGACTGCGTAAGACACTTTCATTGGAAAGGTGTGCCAAGCTTCCAAAAAACTACTGGTTTTCTGAATAGTCGGCAAATATTTTTTCATCCGATCCTGATGATTCTTGTGGTAATGATCAGTTCACTTAGTCCACTTAGCTGCCCAATATTCACTCTTCTAGGATGAAGCGTTTATTACCAGTAACAGTTTGAGTTTTTACGTTTCACTCTGTTTTCTCCCGTATAGATAGATGTGTTTGGAACTCTGAATCAAACACGGTTTGTGCTAGCTCCTTGAAACTTGACAAAATAAAGTAGTTCTAAGTTCTATCTCTATGGATTGTTTCCTCTTGAAATACCCCAACAGAGACTGCCAAGACACACTTTCATTTCAAAGGTGTGCCAAGCTTCCAAAAAACTGCTGGATTTCTGAAATCTTGGCAAATATTTTTCACCCAATCTTCATGATTCTCTGTGGTAATGATCAATTCAATAAGTCCACTTAGCTGCCAAATTTTCATTCTTCTTGCTTGAAGCGTTCATTTCCAGTGACACTTTGAATTTTTAGGTTTCACTCCATTTCCTCCTATATAGATAGATGTGGTTGGAAGTCTAAATCAAACACGGTTTGTGCTAGCTCCTTGAAACTTGACAAAATAAAGTAGTTATAAGTTCTGTCTTTGTGGTTTGTTTCCTCATGAATTACCCCAAGCAGAGACTGCCGAAAGACACTTTCATTTCAAAGGTGTGCCAAGCTTCCAAAACAATACTGGTTTTCTAAAATCTCGGCAAATTTTTTTTCACCCAATCTTCATGATTCTCTGTGGTAATGATCAATTCAATAAGTCCACTTAGCTGCCCAATTTTCATTCTTCTTGCTTGAAGCGTTCTTTTCCAGTGACACTTTGAATTTTTAGGTTTCACTCTGTTTTCTCCCATATAGATAGATGTGTTTGGAACTCTAAATCAAACACGGTTTGTGCTAGCTTTTTGAAACTTCACAAAATAAAGTAGTTCTAAGTTCTGTCTCTATGGTTTGTTTCCTCTTGAAGTAGCCACAAGCAGAGACTGCGTAAGACACTTTCATTGGAAAGGTGTGCCAAGCTTCCAAAAAACTACTGGTTTTCTGAATAGTCGGCAAATATTTTTTCATTTGATCCTGATGATTCTTGTGGTAATGATCAGTCCACTAAGTCCACTTAGCTGCCCAATATTCACTGTTCTAGGATGAAGCGTTCGTTACCAGTAACAGTTTGAGTTTTTACGTTTCACTCTGTTTTCTATCATATAGATAGATGTGTTTGGAACTCTGAATCAAACACGGTTTGTGCTAGCTCCTTGAAACTTGACAAAATAAAGTAGTTCTAAGTTCTATCTCTATGGTTTGTTTCCTCTTGAAGTACCCCAACAGAGACTGCCGAAAGACACTTTCATTTCAAAGGTGTGCCAAGCTTCCAAAAAAGTACTGGTTTTCTGAAATCTCGGCAAATATTTTTTCACCCAATCTTCATGATTCTCTGTGGTAATGATCAATTCAATAAGTCCACTTAGCTGCCCAATTTTCATTCTTCTTGCTTGAAGCGTTCGTTTCCAGTGACACTTTGAATTTTTAGGTTTCACTCTGTTATCTCCTATTTAGATAGATGTGTTTGGAACTCTAAATCAAACACGGTTTCTGCTAGCTTTTTGAAACTTCACAAAATAAAGTAGTTCTAAGTTCCTTCTCTATGGTTTGTTTCCTCTTGAAGTAGCCACAAGCAGAGACTGCGTAAGACACTTTCATTGGAAAGGTGTGCCAAGCTTCCAAAAAACTACTGGTTTTTTGAATAGTCGGCAAATATTTTTTCATCCGATCCTGATGATTCTTGTGGTAATGATCAGTTCACTAAGTCCACTTAGCTGCCCAATATTCACGGTTCTAGGATGAAGCGTTCGTTACCAGTAACAGTTTGAGTTTTTTCGTTTCAATCTGTTTTCTCCCATATAGATAGATGTGTTTGGAACTCTGAATCAAACACGTTTTGTGCTAGCTACTTGAAACTTGACCAAATAAAGTAGTTCTAAGTTCTATCTCTATGGTTTGTTTCCTCTTAAGTACCCCAACAGAGACTGACGAAAGACACTTTCATTTCAAAGGTGTGCCAAGCTTCCAAAAAACTGCTGGATATCTGACATCTCGGCAAATATTTTTTCACCCAATCTAGATGATTCTCTGTGGTAATGATCAGTTCACTAAGTCCACATAGCTGCCCAATTTTCACTCTTCTTGCGTGAAGCGTTCGTTTCCAGTAACACTTGGAATTTTTAGGTTTCAATCTGTTTCCTCCTATATAGATAGATGTGGTTGGAAGTGTAAATCAAACACGGTTTGTGCTAGTCCTTGAAACTACAAAATTAAGTAGTTCTAAGTTCTGTCTTTGTGGCTTTTTTCCTCTTGAATTACCCCAAGCAGAAACTGTCAAAAGACACTTTCATTTCAAAGGTGTGCCAAGCTTCCAAAAAAGTACTGGTTTCCTGAAATCTCGGCAATTTTTTTTTCACGCAATCTTCATGATTCTCTGTGGTAAGAATCAATTCAATAAGTCCACTTAGCTGCCCAATTTTCATTCTTCTTGCCTGAAGCATTCGTTTCCAGTGACACTTTGAAATTTAGGTTTCATGCTGTTTTCTCCTATATAGATAGATGTGTTTGGAACTCTAAATCAAACACGGTTTGTGCTAGCTTTTTGAAACTTCACAAAATAAAGTAGTTGTAAGTTCTGTCTCTATGGTTTGTTTCCTCTTGAAGTAGCCACAAGCAGAGACTGTGTAAGACACATTCATTGGAAAGGTGTGCCAAGCTTCCAAAAAACTACTGGTTTTCTGAATAGTCGGCAAATATTTTTTCATCCGATCCTGATGATTCTTGTGGTAATGATCAGTTCACTTAGTCCACTTAGCTGCCCAATATTCACTCTTCTAGGATGAAGCATTCGTTACCAGTAACAGTTTGAGATTTTATGTTTCACTCTGTTTTCTCCCATATAGATAGATGTGTTTGGAACTCTGAATCAAACACGGTTTGTGCTATCTCCTTGAAACTTAACAAAATAAAGTAGTTCTAAGTTCTATCTCTATGGTTTGTTTCCTCTTGAAGTACCCCAACAGAGACTGCCGAGAGACACTTTCATTTCAAAGGTGTGCCAAGCTTCCAAAAAACTGCTGGATTTCTCAAGTCTCGGCAAATATTTTTTCACCCAATCTAGATGATTCTCTGTGGTAATGATCAGTTCACTAAGTCCACTTAGCTGCCCAATTTTCACTCTTCGTGCTTGAAGCGTTCGTTTCCAGTAACACTTCGAATTTTTAGCTTTCACTCCCTTTCCTCCTATATAGATAGATGTGGTTGGAAGTCTAAATCAAACACGGTTTGTGCTAGCTCCTTGAAACTTGACAAAATAAAGTAGTTCTAAGTTCTGTGTTTGTGGTTTGTTTCCTTATGTATTACCCCAAGCAGAGACTGACGAAAGACACTTTCATTTCAAAGGTGTGCCAAGCTTCCAAAACAGTACTGGTTTTCTGAAATCTCGGCAAATTTTTTTTCACCCAATCAACATGATTCTCTGTGGTAATGATCAATTCAAAGTGTCCACTTAGCTGCCCAATTTTCATTCTTCTTGCTTGAAGCGTTCTTCTCCAGTGACACTTTGAATTTTTAGGTTTCACTCTGTTTTCTCCCATATAGATAGATGTGTTTGCAACTCTAAATCAAACACGGTTTGTGCTAGCTTTTTGAAACTTCACAAAATAAAGTAGTTGTAAGTTCTGTCTCTATGGTTTGTTTCCTCTTGAAGTAGCCACAAGCAGAGACTGCGTAAGACACTTTCATTGGAAAGGTGTGCCAAGCTTCCAAAAAACTACTGGTTTTCTGAATAGTCGGCAAATATTTTTTCATATGATCCTGATGATTCTTGTGGTAATGATCAGTTCACTAAGTCCACTTAGCTGCCCAATATTCACTGTTCTAGGATGAAGCGTTCGTTACCAGTAACAGTTTGAGTTTTTACGTTTTACTCTGTATTCTATCATATAGATAGATGTGTTTGGAACTCTGAATCAAACACGGTTTGTGCGGGCTCCTTGAATCTTGACAAAATAAAGTAGTTCTAAGTTCTATCTCTATGGTTTGTTTCCTCTTGAAGTACCCCAACAGAGACTGCCGAAAGACACTTTCATTTCAAAGGTGTGCCAAGCTTCAAAAAAAGTACTGGTTTTCTGAAATCTCGGCAAATTTTTTTCACCCAATCTTCATGATTCTCTGTGGTAATGATCAATTCAATAAGTCCACTTAGCTGTCCAATATTCACTCTTCTAGGATGAAGCGTTCGTTACCAGTAACAGTTTGAGTTTTTACGTTTCACTCTGTTTTCTCCCATATAGATAGATGTGTTTGGAACTCTGAATAAAACACGGTTTGTGCTAGCTCCTTGAAACTTGACAAAATAAAGTAGTTCTAAGTTCTCTCTCTATGGTTTGTTTCATCTTGAAGTACCCCAACAGAGACTGCTGAAAGACACTTTCATTTCAAAGGTGTGCCAAGCTTCCAAAAAACTGCTGGATTTCTGAAATCTCGGCAAATATGTTTTCACCCAATCTTCATGATTCTCTGTGGTAATGATCAATTCAATAAGTCCACTTAGCTGCCCAATTTTCATTCTTCTTGCTTGAAGCGTTCGTTTCCAGTGACACTTTGAATTTTTAGGTTTCACTCTGTTTTCTCCTATATAGATAGATGTGTTTGGAACTCTAAATCAAACACGGCTTGTGATAGCTTTTTGAAACTACAAAAAATAAAGTAGTTCTAAGTTCTATCTCTATGGTTTGTTTCCTCTTGAAGTACCCCAACAGAGACTGCCGAGAGACACTTTCATTTCAAAGGTGTGCCAAGCTTCCAAAAAACTGCTGGATTTCTGAAGTCTCGGCAAATATTTTTTCACCCAATCTAGATGATTCTCTGTGGTAATGATCAGTTCACTAAGTCCACTTAGCTGCCCAATTTTCACTCTTCGTGCTTGAAGCGTTCGTTTCCAGTAACACTTCGAATTTTTAGCTTTCACTCCCTTTCCTCCTATATAGATAGATGTGGTTGGAAGTCTAAATCAAACACGGTTTGTGCTAGCTCCTTGAAACTTGACAAAATAAAGTAGTTCTAAGTTCTGTGTTTGTGGTTTCTTTCCTTATGTATTACCCCAAGCAGAGACTGCCGAAAGACAGTTTCATTTCAAAGGTGTGCCAAGCTTCCAAACAATACTGGTTTTCTGAAACTCGGCAAATTTTTTTTCACCCAATCAACATGATTCTCTGTGGTAATGATCAAATCAAAGAGTCCACTTAGCTGCCCAATTTTCATTCTTCTTGCTTGAAGCGTTCTTTTCCAGTGACACTTTGAATTTTTAGTTTTCACTCTGTTTTCTCCCATATAGATAGATGTGTTTGCAACTCTAAATCAAACACGGTTTGTGCTAGCTTTTTGAAACTTCACAAAATAAAGTAGTTGTAAGTTCTGTCTCTATGGTTTGTTTCCTCTTGAAGTAGCCACAAGCAGAGACTGCGTAAGACACTTTCATTGGAAAGGTGTGCCAAGCTTCCAAAAAACTACTGGTTTTCTGAATAGTCGGCAAATATTTTTTCATATGATCCTGATGATTCTTGTGGTAATGATCAGTTCACTAAGTCCACTTAGCTGCCCAATATTCACTGTTCTAGGATGAAGCGTTCGTTACCAGTAACAGTTTGAGTTTTTACGTTTCACTCTGTTTTCTATCATATAGATAGATGTGTTTGGAACTCTGAATCAAACACGGTTTGTGCTGGCTCCTTGAATCTTGACAAAATAAAGTAGTTCTAAGTTCTATCTCTATGGTTTGTTTCCTCTTGAAGTACCCCAACAGAGACTGCCGAAAGACACTTTCATTTCAAAGGTGTGCCAAGCTTCCAAAAAACTGCTGGATTTCTGAAATCTCGGCAAATATTTTTTCACCCAATCTTCATGATTCTCTGTGGTAATGATCAATTCAATAAGTCCACTTAGCTGCCCAATTTTCATTCTTCTTGCTTGAAGCGTTCGTTTCCAGTGACACTTTGAATTTTTAGGTTTCACTCTGTTTTCTCCTATATAGATAGATGTGTTTGGAACTCTAAATCAAACACGGTTTGTGCTAGCTTTTTGAAACTTCACAAAATAAAGTAGTTCTAAGTTCTGTCTCTATGGTTTGTTTCCTCTTGAAGTAGCCACAAGCAGAGACTGCGTAAGACACTTTTATTGGAAAGGTGTGCCAAGCTTCCAAAAAACTACTGGTTTTCTGAATAGTCGGCAAATATTTTTTCATCCGATCCTGATGATTCTTGTGGTAATGATCAGTTCACTTAGTCCACTTAGCTGCCCAATATTCACTCTTCTAGGATGAAGCGTTTATTACCAGTAACAGTTTGAGTTTTTACGTTTCACTCTGTTTTCTCCCGTATAGATAGATGTGTTTGGAACTCTGAATCAAACACGGTTTGTGCTAGCTCCTTGAAACTTGACAAAATAAAGTAGTTCTAAGTTCTATCTCTATGGATTGTTTCCTCTTGAAATACCCCAACAGAGACTGCCGAGACACACTTTCATTTCAAAGGTGTGCCAAGCTTCCAAAAAACTGCTGGATTTCTGAAATCTTGGCAAATATTTTTCACCCAATCTTCATGATTCTCTGTGGTAATGATCAATTCAATAAGTCCACTTAGCTGCCCAATTTTCATTCTTCTTGCTTGAAGCGTTCATTTCCAGTGACACTTTGAATTTTTAGGTTTCACTCCATTTCCTCCTATATAGATAGATGTGGTTGGAAGTCTAAATCAAACACGGTTTGTGCTAGCTCCTTGAAACTTGACAAAATAAAGTAGTTATAAGTTCTGTCTTTGTGGTTTGTTTCCTCATGAATTACCCCAAGCAGAGACTGCCGAAAGACACTTTCATTTCAAAGGTGTGCCAAGCTTCCAAAACAATACTGGTTTTCTAAAATCTCGGCAAATTTTTTTTCACCCAATCTTCATGATTCTCTGTGGTAATGATCAATTCAATAAGTCCACTTAGCTGCCCAATTTTCATTCTTCTTGCTTGAAGCGTTCTTTTCCAGTGACACTTTGAATTTTTAGGTTTCACTCTGTTTTCTCCCATATAGATAGATGTGTTTGGAACTCTAAATCAAACACGGTTTGTGCTAGCTTTTTGAAACTTCACAAAATAAAGTAGTTCTAAGTTCTGTCTCTATGGTTTGTTTCCTCTTGAAGTAGCCACAAGCAGAGACTGCGTAAGACACTTTCATTGGAAAGGTGTGCCAAGCTTCCAAAAAACTACTGGTTTTCTGAATAGTCGGCAAATATTTTTTCATTTGATCCTGATGATTCTTGTGGTAATGATCAGTCCACTAAGTCCACTTAGCTGCCCAATATTCACTGTTCTAGGATGAAGCGTTCGTTACCAGTAACAGTTTGAGTTTTTACGTTTCACTCTGTTTTCTATCATATAGATAGATGTGTTTGGAACTCTGAATCAAACACGGTTTGTGCTAGCTCCTTGAAACTTGACAAAATAAAGTAGTTCTAAGTTCTATCTCTATGGTTTGTTTCCTCTTGAAGTACCCCAACAGAGACTGCCGAAAGACACTTTCATTTCAAAGGTGTGCCAAGCTTCCAAAAAAGTACTGGTTTTCTGAAATCTCGGCAAATATTTTTTCACCCAATCTTCATGATTCTCTGTGGTAATGATCAATTCAATAAGTCCACTTAGCTGCCCAATTTTCATTCTTCTTGCTTGAAGCGTTCGTTTCCAGTGACACTTTGAATTTTTAGGTTTCACTCTGTTATCTCCTATTTAGATAGATGTGTTTGGAACTCTAAATCAAACACGGTTTCTGCTAGCTTTTTGAAACTTCACAAAATAAAGTAGTTCTAAGTTCCTTCTCTATGGTTTGTTTCCTCTTGAAGTAGCCACAAGCAGAGACTGCGTAAGACACTTTCATTGGAAAGGTGTGCCAAGCTTCCAAAAAACTACTGGTTTTCTGAATAGTCGGCAAATATTTTTTCATCCGATCCTGATGATTCTTGTGGTAATGATCAGTTCACTAAGTCCACTTAGCTGCCCAATATTCACGGTTCTAGGATGAAGCGTTCGTTACCAGTAACAGTTTGAGTTTTTTCGTTTCAATCTGTTTTCTCCCATATAGATAGATGTGTTTGGAACTCTGAATCAAACACGTTTTGTGCTAGCTACTTGAAACTTGACCAAATAAAGTAGTTCTAAGTTCTATCTCTATGGTTTGTTTCCTCTTAAGTACCCCAACAGAGACTGACGAAAGACACTTTCATTTCAAAGGTGTGCCAAGCTTCCAAAAAACTGCTGGATATCTGACATCTCGGCAAATATTTTTTCACCCAATCTAGATGATTCTCTGTGGTAATGATCAGTTCACTAAGTCCACATAGCTGCCCAATTTTCACTCTTCTTGCGTGAAGCGTTCGTTTCCAGTAACACTTGGAATTTTTAGGTTTCAATCTGTTTCCTCCTATATAGATAGATGTGGTTGGAAGTGTAAATCAAACACGGTTTGTGCTAGTCCTTGAAACTACAAAATTAAGTAGTTCTAAGTTCTGTCTTTGTGGCTTTTTTCCTCTTGAATTACCCCAAGCAGAGACTGTCAAAAGACACTTTCATTTCAAAGGTGTGCCAAGCTTCCAAAAAAGTACTGGTTTTCAGAAATCTCGACAAATTTTTTTTCACCCAATCTTCATGATTCTCTGTGGTAATGATCAATTCAATAAGTCCACTTAGCTGCCCAATTTTCATTCTTTTTGCTTGAAGCGTTCGTTTCCAGTGACACTTTGAATTTTTAGGTTTCCCTCTGTTTTCTCCCATATAGATAGATGTGTTTGGAACTCTAAATCAAACACGGTTTGTGCTAGCTTTTTGAAACTTCACAAAATAAAGTAGTTGTAAGTTCTGTCTCTATGGTTTGTTTCCTCTTGAAGTAGCCACAAGCAGAGACTGCGTAAGACACTTTCATTGGAAAGGTGTGCCAAGCTTCCAAAAAACTACTGGTTTTCTGAATAGTCGGCAAATATTTTTTCATCCGATCCTGATGATTCTTGTGGTAATGATCAGTTCACTTAGTCCACTTAGCTGCCCAATATTCACTCTTCTTGGATGAAGCGTTTATTACCAGTAACAGTTTGAGTTTTTACGTTTCACTCTGTTTTCTCCCGTATAGATAGATGTGTTTGGAACTCTGAATCAAACACGGTTTGTGCTAGCTCCTTGAAACTTGACAAAATAAAGTAGTTCTAAGTTCTATCTCTATGGATTGTTTCCTCTTGAAATACCCCAACAGAGACTGCCGAGACACACTTTCATTTCAAAGGTGTGCCAAGCTTCCAAAAAACTGCTGGATTTCTGAAATCTTGGCAAATATTTTTCACCCAATCTTCATGATTCTCTGTGGAAATGATCAATTCAATAAGTCCACTTAGCTGCCCAATTTTCATTCTTCTTGCTTGAAGCGTTCATTTCCAGTGACACTTTGAATTTTTAGGTTTCACTCCATTTCCTCCTATATAGATAGATGTGGTTGGAAGTCTAAATCAAACACGGTTTGTGCTAGCTCCTTGAAACTTGACAAAATAAAGTAGTTATAAGTTCTGTCTTTGTGGTTTGTTTCCTCATGAATTACCCCAAGCAGAGACTGCCGAAAGACACTTTCATTTCAAAGGTGTGCCAAGCTTCCAAAACAATACTGGTTTTCTAAAATCTCGGCAAATTTTTTTTCACCCAATCTTCATGATTCTCTGTGGTAATGAACAATTCAATAAGTCCACTTAGCTGCCCAATTTTCATTCTTCTTGCTTGAAGCGTTCTTTTCCAGTGACACTTTGAATTTTTAGGTTTCACTCTGTTTTCTCCCATATAGATAGATGTGTTTGGAACTCTAAATCAAACACGGTTTGTGCTAGCTTTTTGAAACTTCACAAAATAAAGTAGTTCTAAGTTCTGTCTCTATGGTTTGTTTCCTCTTGAAGTAGCCACAAGCAGAGACTGCGTAAGACACTTTCATTGGAAAGGTGTGCCAAGCTTCCAAAAACTACTGGTTTTCTGAATAGTCGGCAAATATTTTTTCATTTGATCCTGATGATTCTTGTGGTAATGATCAGTCCACTAAGTCCACTTAGCTGCCCAATATTCACTGTTCTAGGATGAAGCGTTCGTTACCAGTAACAGTTTGAGTTTTTACGTTTCACTCTGTTTTCTATCATATAGATAGATGTGTTTGGAACTCTGAATCAAACACGGTTTGTGCTAGCTCCTTGAAACTTGACAAAATAAAGTAGTTCTAAGTTCTATCTCTATGGTTTGTTTCCTCTTGAAGTACCCCAACAGAGACTGCCGAAAGACACTTTCATTTCAAAGGTGTGCCAAGCTTCCAAAAAAGTACTGGTTTTCTGAAATCTCGGCAAATATTTTTTCACCCAATCTTCATGATTCTCTGTGGTAATGATCAATTCAATAAGTCCACTTAGCTGCCCAATTTTCCTTCTTCTTGCTTGAAGCGTTCGTTTCCAGTGACACTTTGAATTTTTAGGTTTCACTCTGTTATCTACTATTTAGATAGATGTGTTTGGAACTCTAAATCAAACACGGTTTCTGCTAGCTTTTTGAAACTTCACAAAATAAAGTAGTTCTAAGTTCCTTCTCTATGGTTTGTTTCCTCTTGAAGTAGCCACAAGCAGAGACTGCGTAAGACACTTCATTGGAAAGGTGTGCCAATCTTCCAAAAAACTACTGGTTTTCTGAATAGTCGGCAAATATTTTTTCATCCGATCCTGATGATTCTTGTGGTAATGATCATTTCACTTAGTCCACTTAGCTGCCCAATATTCACTCTTCTAGGATGAAGCTTTTATTACCAGTAACCGTTTGAGTTTTTACGTTTCACTCTGTTTTCTCCCATATAGATAGATGTGTTTGGAACTCTGAGTCAACACGGTTTGTGCGAGCTCCTTGAAACTTGACAAAATACAGTAGTTCTAAGTTTTATTTCTATGGTTTGTTTTCTCTTGAAGAACCCCAACAGAGACTGCCGAGAGGCACTTTCATTTCAAAGGTGTGCCAAGCTTCCAAAAACTGATGGATTTCTGAAGTCTCGGCAAATATTTTTTCACCCAATCTAGTTGATTCTCTGTGGTAATGATCAGTTTCAGTAAGTTCACTTAGCTGCCCAATTTTCACTCTTCTTGCTTGAAGCGTTCATTTCCAGTAACACTTCGAATTTTTAGCTTTCACTCCATTTCCTCCTATATAGATAGATGTGGTTGGAAGTCTAAATCAAACACGGTTTGTGCTAGCTCCTTGAAACTTGACAAAATAAAGTAGTTCTAAGTTCTGTCTTGTGGTTTGTTTCCTCTTGAATTACCCCAAGCAGAGACTGCCGAAAGACACTTTCATTTCAAAGGTGTGCCAAGCTTCCAAAAAAGTACTGGTTTCCTGAAATCTCGGCAATTTTTTTTTCACGCAATCTTCATGATTCTCTGTGGTAAGAATCAATTCAATAAGTCCACTTAGCTGCCTAATTTTCATTCTTCTTGCCTGAAGCATTCGTTTCCAGTGACACTTTGAAATTTAGGTTTCATGCTGTTTTCTCCTATATAGATAGATGTGTTGGAACTCTAAATCAACACGGTTTGTGCTAGCTTTTTGAAACTTCACAAAATAAAGTAGTTGTAAGTTCTGTCTATATGGTTTGTTTCCTCTTGAAGTAGCCACAAGCAGAGACTGTGTAAGACACATTCATTGGAAAGGTGTGCCAAGCTTCCAAAAAACTACTGGTTTTCTGAATAGTCGGCAAATATTTTTTCATCCGATCCTGATGATTCTTGTGGTAATGATCAGTTCACTTAGTCCACTTAGCTGCCCAATATTCACTCTTCTAGGATGAAGCATTCGTTACCAGTAACAGTTTGAGATTTTATGTTTCACTCTGTTTTCTCCCATATAGATAGATGTGTTTGGAACTCTGAATCAAACACGGTTTGTGCTATCTCCTTGAAACTTAACAAAATAAAGTAGTTCTAAGTTCTATCTCTATGGTTTGTTTCCTCTTTGAAGTACCCCAACAGAGACTGCCGAGAGACACTTTCATTTCCAAAGGTGTGCCAAGCTTCCAAAAAACTGCTGGATTTCTCAAGTCTCGGCAAATATTTTTCACCCAATCTAGATGATTCTCTGTGGTAATGATCAGTTCACTAAGTCCACTTAGCTGCCCAATTTTCACTCTTCGTGCTTGAAGCGTTCGTTTCCCAGTAACACTTCGAATTTTTAGCTTTCACTCCCTTTCCTCCTATATAGATAGATGTGGTTGGAAGTCTAAATCAAACACGGTTTGTGCTAGCTCCTTGAAACTTGACAAAATAAAGTAGTTCTAAGTTCTGTGTTTGTGGTTTGTTTCCTTATGTATTACCCAAGCAGAGACTGACGAAAGACACTTTCATTTCAAAGGTGTGCCAAGCTTCCAAACAGTACTGGTTTTCTGAAATCTCGGCAAATTTTTTTTCACCCAATCAACATGATTCTCTGTGGTAATGATCAATTCAAAGTGTCCACTTAGCTGCCCAATTTTCATTCTTCTTGCTTGAAGCGTTCTTTTCCAGTGACACTTTGAATTTTTAGGTTATCACTTCTGTTTTTCTCCCATATAGAT
>NW_027514039.1:0-103835 GCF_048772815.1 Callospermophilus lateralis
TTGCTGGTATTTCGCAAACTCGTTATGTCTTAGAAGCTTGGCAACCCCTCTCAATGAAAGTGCTTTTCCAAAGTCTGTGCATAGGGCTTCTTGAAGAGGAAACAAACCATAGAGACAAAACTGAGAACTCCTTTATTTTGTCAAGTTTCAAAGAGCTACTACAATCCCTGTTGGATTTAGAGTTCCAAATTCATCTATCTATATAGGAGAGAACAGAGAGAAACCTAAATATAAAAACTGCTACTGTAGACGAACGCTTCAACCAAGAAGAACAATATTTGGTGAGCCAAGTGGGATCTGTGTACTCATCATTACCACCAAGTATCATCAAGATTGGGTGAAAAAATATTTGCTGGTATTTCGGAAACTCGTTATTTCTTAGAAGCTTGGCAACCCCTCTCATTGAAAGTGCTTTTCCACAGTCTGTGCCTAGGGCTACTTGAAGAGGAAACAAACCATAGAGACAAAACTCAGAACTTATTTATTTTGTCAAGATTCAAAGAGCTACTACAAACCATGTTGGATTAGGGTTCCAAATTCATCTATCTATACAGGAGAGAACGGAGGGAAACCTAAATATAAAAACTGCTACTGTAGACGAACGCTTCAACCCAGAAGAACAAAATTTGGTGAGCCAAGTGGGAATTGTGTACTGATCATTACCACCAAGTATCATCAAGATTGGGTGAAAAAATATTTGCTGGTATTTCGGAAACTCGTAATTTTTTAGAAGCTTGGCCACCCCTCTCAATGAAAGTGCTTTTCCACAGTCTGTGCCTAGGGCTACTTGAAGAGGAAACAAACCATAGAGACAAAACTGAGAACTCCTTTATTTTGTCAAGTTTCAAAGAGCTACTACAATCCATGTTGGATTTAGAGTTCCAAATTCATCTATCTCTATAGGAGAGAACAGAAAGAAACCTATATATAAAAACTGTTACTGTAGACGAACGCTTCAACCTAGAAAAACAAAATTTGGTGAGCCAAGTGGGATTTGTGTACTGATCATTACCACCAAGTATCATCACGATTGGGTGAAAAAATATTTGCTGGTGTTTTGGAAACTCGTTATTTCTTAGAACCTTGACAACCCCTCTCAATGAAAGTGCTTTTCCACAGTCTGTGCCTAGGGCTACTTGAAGAGGAAACAAACCATAGAGACAAAACACAGAACTTCTTTAGTTTGTCAGGATACAAAGAGCTACTACAAACCATGTTGGATTTAGAGTTCCAAATTCATCTATCTATACAGGAGAGAACAGAGGGAAACCTAAATATAAAAACTGCTACTGTAGACGAACGCTTCAACCTAGAAGAACAAAATTTGGTGAGCCAAGTTGGATTTGTGTACTGATCATTACCACCAGTATCATCAAGATTGGGTGAAAAAATATTTGCTGGTATTTCGGAAACTCGTAATTTCTTAGAAGCTTGGCAACCCCTCTCAATGAAAGTGCTTTTGACAGTCTGTGACTAGGGCTACTTGAAGAGGAAAGAAACCATAGAGACAAAACTGAGAACTCCTTTATTTTGTCAAGTTTCAAAGAGCTACTATAAACCATGTTGGATTTAGAGTTCCAAATTCATCTATCTATATAGGAGAGAACAGAGGGAAACCTAAATATGAAAACTGCTATTGTAGACGAACGCTTCAACCTAGAAGAACAAAATTTGGTGAGCCAAGTGCGATTTGTGTACTGATCATTACCACCAAGTATCATCAAGATTGGGTGAAAAAATATTTGCTGGTATTTCGGAAACTCGTTATTTCTTAGAAGCTTGGCAACCCATCTCAATGACAGTGCTTTCCACACTCTGTGCCTGGGGCTACTTGAAGAGGAAACAAACCATAGAGACAAAACTGAGAACTTCTTATTTTGTCAAGTTTCAAAGAGCTACTACAAACCATGTTGGATTTAGAGTTCCAAATTCATCTATCTATATAGGAGAGAACAGAGGGAAACCTAAATACAAAAACTGCTACTGTAGACGAAAGCTTCAAACTAGAAGAACAAAATTTGGTGAGTCAAGTGGGTTTGTGTACTGATCATTACCACCAAGTATCATCAAAATTGGGTGAAAAAAAATATTTGCTGATATTTCGGAAACTCGTTATGTCTTAGAAGCTTGGCAACCCCTCTCAATGAAAGTGCTTTTCCACAGTCTGTGCCTATGGCTACTTGAAGAGGAAACAAACCTTAGAGACAAAACTGAGAACTCCTTTATTTTGTCAAGTTTCAAAGAGCTTCTACAATCCATGTTGGATTTAGAGTTCCAAATTTAATCTATCTCTATAGGAGAGAACAGAAAGAAACCTATATATAAAACTGCTCCTGTAGACGAACGCTTCAACCTAGAAGAACAAAATTTGGTGAGCCAAGTGGGATTTGTGTAACTGATCATTACCACCAAGTATCATCAAGATTGGGTGAAAAAATATTTGCTGGTGTTTTGGAAACTCGTTATTTCTTAGAAGCTTGACAACCCCTCTCAATGAAAGTGCTTTTCCGCAGTCTGTGCCTAGGGCTACTTGAAGAGGAAACAAACCATAGAGACAAAACACAGAACTTATTTATTTTGTCAGGATTCAAAGAGCTACTACAAACCATGTTGGATTTAGAGTTCCAAATTCATCTATCTATACAGGAGAGAACAGAGGGAAACCTAAATATAAAAACTGCTACTGTAGACGAACCCTTCAACCTAGAAGAACAAAATTTGGTGAGCCAAGTTGGATTTGTGTACTGATCATTACCACCAAGTATCATCAAGTTTGGGTGAAAAAATATTTGCTTTTATTTTAGAAACTCGTTATTTCTTAGAAGCTTGGCAACCCATCTCAATGAAAGTGCTTTCCACAGTCTGTGCCTGGGGCTACTTGAAGAGGAAACAAACCATAGAGACAAAACAGAGAACTCCTTTATTTTGTCAAGTTTCAAAGAGCTACTACAAACCATGTTGGATTTAGAGTTCCAAATTCATCTATCTATATAGGAGAGAACAGAGGGAAACCTAAATATAAAAACTGCTACTGTAGACGAAAGCTTCAAACTAGAAGAACAAAATTTGGTGAGCCAAGTGGGATTTGTGTACTGATCATTACCAACAAGTATCATCAAAATTGGGTGAAAAAAATATTTGCTGGTATTTCGGAAACTCGTTATTTCTTAGAAGCTTGGCAACCCTCTCAATGAAAGTGCTTTTCCACAGTCTGTGCCTAGGGCTACTTGAAGAGGAAACAAACCATAGAGACAAAACTCAGAACTTATTTATTTTGTCAAGATTCAAAGAGCTACTACAAACCATGTTGGATTAGGGTTCCAAATTCATCTATCTATACAGGAGAGAACGGAGGGAAACCTAAATATAAAAACTGCTACTGTAGACGAACGCTTCAACCCAGAAGAACAAAATTTGGTGAGCCAAGTGGGAATTGTGTACTGATCATTACCACCAAGTATCATCAAGATTGGGTGAAAAAATATTTGCTGGTATTTCGGAAACTCGTAATTTTTTAGAAGCTTGGCCACCCCTCTCAATGAAAGTGCTTTTCCACAGTCTGTGCCTAGGGCTACTTGAAGAGGAAACAAACCATAGAGACAAAACTGAGAACTCCTTTATTTTGTCAAGTTTCAAAGAGCTACTACAATCCATGTTGGATTTAGAGTTCCAAATTCATCTATCTCTATAGGAGAGAACAGAAAGAAACCTATATATAAAAACTGCTACTGTAGACGAACGCTTCAACCTAGAAAAACAAAATTTGGTGAGCCAAGTGGGATTTGTGTACTGATCATTACCACCAAGTATCATCAAGATTGGGTGAAAAAATATTTGCTGGTGTTTTGGAAACTCGTTATTTCTTAGAACCTTGACAACCCCTCTCAATGAAAGTGCTTTTCCACAGTCTGTGCCTAGGGCTACTTGAAGAGGAAACAAACCATAGAGACAAAACACAGAACTTCTTTAGTTTGTCAGGATACAAAGAGCTACTACAAACCATGTTGGATTTAGAGTTCCAAATTCATCTATCTATACAGGAGAGAACAGAGGGAAACCTAAATATAAAAACTGCTACTGTAGACGAACGCTTCAACCTAGAAGAACAAAATTTGGTGAGCCAAGTTGGATTTGTGTACTGATCATTACCACCAAGTATCATCAAGATTGGGTGAAAAAATATTTGCTGGTATTTCGGAAACTCGTAATTTCTTAGAAGCTTGGCAACCCCTCTCAATGAAAGTGCTTTTGACAGTCTGTGACTAGGGCTACTTGAAGAGGAAAGAAACCATAGAGACAAAACTGAGAACTCCTTTATTTTGTCAAGTTTCAAAGAGCTACTATAAACCATGTTGGATTTAGAGTTCCAAATTCATCTATCTATATAGGAGAGAACAGAGGGAAACCTAAATATGAAAACTGCTATTGTAGACGAACGCTTCAACCTAGAAGAACAAAATTTGGTGAGCCAAGTGCGATTTGTGTACTGATCATTACCACCAAGTATCATCAAGATTGGGTGAAAAAATATTTGCTGGTATTTCGGAAACTCGTTATTTCTTAGAAGCTTGGCAACCCATCTCAATGACAGTGCTTTCCACACTCTGTGCCTGGGGCTACTTGAAGAGGAAACAAACCATAGAGACAAAACTGAGAACTTCTTTATTTTGTCAAGTTTCAAAGAGCTACTACAAACCATGTTGGATTTAGAGTTCCAAATTCATCTATCTATATAGGAGAGAACAGAGGGAAACCTAAATACAAAAACTGCTACTGTAGACGAAAGCTTCAAACTAGAAGAACAAAATTTGGTGAGTCAAGTGGGATTTGTGTACTGATCATTACCACCAAGTATCATCAAAATTCGGTGAAAAAAATATTTGCTGATATTTCGGAAACTCGTTATGTCTTAGAAGCTTGGCAACCCCTCTCAATGAAAGTGCTTTTCCACAGTCTGTGCCTATGGCTACTTGAAGAGGAAACAAACCTTAGAGACAAAACTGAGAACTCCTTTATTTTGTCAAGTTTCAAAGAGCTACTACAATCCATGTTGGATTTAGAGTTCCAAATTAATCTATCTCTATAGGAGAGAACAGAAAGAAACCTATATATAAAAACTGCTCCTGTAGACGAACGCTTCAACCTAGAAGAACAAAATTTGGTGAGCCAAGTGGGATTTGTGTACTGATCATTACCACCAAGTATCATCAAGATTGGGTGAAAAAATATTTGCTGGTGTTTTGGAAACTCGTTATTTCTTAGAAGCTTGACAACCCCTCTCAATGAAAGTGCTTTTCCGCAGTCTGTGCCTAGGGCTACTTGAAGAGGAAACAAACCATAGAGACAAAACACAGAACTTATTTATTTTGTCAGGATTCAAAGAGCTACTACAAACCATGTTGGATTTAGAGTTCCAAATTCATCTATCTATACAGGAGAGAACAGAGGGAAACCTAAATATAAAAACTGCTACTGTAGACGAACCCTTCAACCTAGAAGAACAAAATTTGGTGAGCCAAGTTGGATTTGTGTACTGATCATTACCACCAAGTATCATCAAGTTTGGGTGAAAAAATATTTGCTTTTATTTTAGAAACTCGTTATTTCTTAGAAGCTTGGCAACCCATCTCAATGAAAGTGCTTTCCACAGTCTGTGCCTGGGGCTACTTGAAGAGGAAACAAACCATAGAGACAAAACAGAGAACTCCTTTATTTTGTCAAGTTTCAAAGAGCTACTACAAACCATGTTGGATTTAGAGTTCCAAATTCATCTATCTATATAGGAGAGAACAGAGGGAAACCTAAATATAAAAACTGCTACTGTAGACGAAAGCTTCAAACTAGAAGAACAAAATTTGGTGAGCCAAGTGGGATTTGTGTACTGATCATTACCAACAAGTATCATCAAAATTGGGTGAAAAAATATTTGCTGGTATTTCGGAAACTCGTTATTTCTTAGAAGCTTGGCAACCCCTCTCAATGAAAGTGCTTTTCCACAGTCTGTGCCTAGGGCTACTTGAAGAGGAAACAAACCATAGAGACAAAACTGAGAACTCCTTTATTTTGACAAGTTTCAAAGACCTACTACAATCCATGTTAAATTTAGAGTTCCAAATTTATCTATCTATATAGGAGAGAACAGAGAGAAACCTAAATATAAAAACTGCTACTGTAGACGAACACTTCAACCTAGAAGAACAAAATTTGGTGAGCCAAGTGGGATTTGTGTACTTATCATTACCACCAAGTATCATCAAGATTGGGTGAAAAAATATTTGCTGGTGTTTCGGAAACTTGTAATTTCTTAGAAGCTTGGCAACCACTCTCAATGAAAGTGCTTTTCCACAGTCTGTGCCTAGAGCTACTTGAAGAGGAAACAAACCATAGAGACAAAACTGAGAACTCCTTTATTTTGTCAAGTTTCAAAGAGCTACTACAAACCATGTTGGATTTAGAGTTCCAAATTCATCTATCTATATATGAGAGAACAGAGTGAAATCTAAATATAAAAACTGCTCCTGTAGATGAACGCTTCAACGCAGAAGAACAAAAATGGGTGAGCCAAGTGGGATTTGTGTACTGATCATTACCACCAAGTATCATCAAGATTGGGTGAAAAAATATTTGCTGGTATTTTGGAAACTCGTTATTTCTTAGAAGCTTGGCAACCCATCTCAATGAAAGTGCTTCCACAGTCTGTGCCTAGGGCTACTTGAAGAGGAAACAAACCATAGAGACAAAACTGAGAACTCCTTTATTTTGTCAAGTTTCAAAGAGCTACTACAAACCATGTTGGATTTAGAGTTCCAAATTCATCTATCTATATATGAGAGAACAGAGGGAAACCTAAATATAAAAACTGCTCCTGTAGATGAACGCTTCAACGCAGAAGAACAAAATTGGGTGAGCCAAGTGGGATTTGTGTACTGATGATTACCACCAAGTATCATCAAGATTGGGTGAAAAAATATTTGCTGGTATTTCGGAAACTCGTTATTTCTTAGAAGCTTGGCAACCCATCTCAATGAAAGTGCTTCCACAGTCTGTGCCTAGGGCTACTTGAAGAGGAAACAAACCATAGAGACAAAACTGAGAACTCCTTTATTTTGTCAAGTTTCAAAGAGCTACTACAATCCATGTTGGATTTAGAGTTCCAAATTCATCTATCTATATAGGAGAGAACAGAGGGAAACCTAAATATAAAAACTGCTACTGTAGACGAACGCTCCAACCTAGAAGAACAAAATTTGGTGAGCCAAGTGGGATCTGTGTACTCATCATTACCACCAAGTATCATCAAGATTGGGTGAAAAAATATTTGCTGGTATTTCGTAAACTCGTAATTTTCAGAAGCTTGGCAACCCCTCTCATTGAAAGTGCTTTTCCACAGTCTGTGCCTAGGGCTACTTCAAGAGGAAACAAACCATAGAGACAAAACTGAGAACTCTTTAATTTTGTCAAGATTCAAAGAGCTACTACAAACCATGTTGGATTTAGAGTTCCAAATTCATCTATCTATACAGGAGAGAACAGAGGGAAACCTAAATATAAAAACTGCTACTGTAGACGAACGCTTCAACCTAGAAGAACAAAATTTGGTGAGCCAAGTTGGATTTGTGTACTGATCATTACCACCAAGTATCATCAAGATTGGGTGAAAAAATATTTGCTGGTATTTCGGAAACTCGTAATTTCTTAGAAGCTTGGCAACCCCTCTCAATGAAAGTGCTTTTCCACAGTCTGTGACTAGGGCTACTTGAAGAGGAAAGAAACCATAGAGACAAAACTGAGAACTCCTTTATTTTGTCAAGTTTCAAAGAGCTACTACAAACCATGTTGGATTTAGAGTCCCAAATTCATCTACCTATACAGGAGAGAACAGAGGGAAACCTAAATATAAAAACTGCTACTGTAGACGAACGCTTCAACCTAGAAGAACAAAATTTGGTGAGCCAAGTGGGATATGTGTACTGATCATTTCCACCACGTATCATCAAGATTGGGTGAAAAAATATTTGCTGGTGTTTCAGAAACTTGTAATTTCTTAGAAGCTTGGCAACCCCTCTCAATGAAACTGCTTTTGCACAGTATGTGCCTAGGGCTACTTGAAGAGGAAAGAAACCATAGAGACAAAACTGAGAACTCCTTTATTTTGTCAAGGTTCAAAGAGCTACTACAAACCATGTTGGATTTAGAGTTAGAAATTTATCTATCTATATATGATAGAACAGAGTGAAACCTAAATATAAAAACTGCTACTGTAGACGAACACTTCAAACTAGAAGAACAAAATTTGGTGAGCCAAGAGGGATTTCTGTACTGATCATTACCACCAAGTATCATCAAGATTGGGTGAAAAAATATTTGCTGGTATTTCGGAAACTCGTTATTTCTTAGAAGCTTGGCAACCCCTCTCAATGAAAGTGCTTTTCCACAGTCTGTGCCTAGGGCTACTTGAAGAGGAAACAAACCATAGAGACAAACCTGAGAACTCCTTTTTTTTGTCAAGTTTCAAAGAGCTACTATAAACCATGTTGGATTTAGAGTTCCAAATTCATCTATCTATATTGGAGTGAACAGAGGGAAACCTAAATATAAAAACTGCTATTGTAGACGAACCCTTCAACCTAGAAGAACAAATATTGGTGAGCCAAGTGGGATTTGTGTACTGATCATTACCACCAAGTATCATCAAGATTGGGTGAAAAAATATTTGCTGGTATTTTAGAAACTCATTATTTCTTAGAAGCTTGGCAACCCATCTCAATGAAAGTGCTTTCCACAGTCTGTGCATAGGGCTACTTGAAGAGGAAACAAACCATAGAGACAAAACTGAGAACTCTTTTATATTGTCAAGTATCAAAGAGCTACTACAAACCATGTTGGATTTAGAGTTCCAAATTCATCTATCTATATAGGAGAGAACAGAGGGAAACCTAAATATAAAAACTGCTACTGTAGACGAAAGCTTCAAACTAGAAGAACAAAATTTGGTGAGCCAAGTGGGATCTGTGTACTGATCATTACCACCAAGTATCATCAAAATTGGGTGAAAAAATATTTGCTGGTATTTCGCAAACTCGTTATGTCTTAGAAGCTTGGCAACCCCTCTCAATGAAAGTGCTTTTCCACAGTCTGTGCCTAGGGCTTCTTGAAGAGGAAACAAACCATAGAGACAAAACTGAGAACTCCTTTATTTTGTCAAGTTTCAAAGAGCTACTACAATCGATGTTTGATTTAGAGTTCCAAATTCATCTATCTATATAGGAGAGAACAGAGAGAAACCTAAATATAAAAACTGCTACTGTAGACGAACACTTCAACCTAGAATAACAAAATTTGGTGAGCCAAGTGGGATTTGTGTACTGATCATTACCACCAAGTATCATCAAGATTGGGTGAAAAAATATTTGCTGGTATTTCGGAATCTTGTAATTTCTTAGAAGCTTGGCAACCACTCTCAATGAAAGTGCTTTTCCACAGTCTGTGCCTAGGGCTACTTGAAGAGGACACAAACCATAGAGACAAAACTGAGAACTCCATTATTTTGTCAAGTTTCAAAGAGCTACTACAAACCATGTTGGATTTAGAGTTCCAAATTCATCTATCTATATATGAGAGAACAAAGTGAAACCTAAATATAAATACTGCTCCTGTAGACGAACGCTTCAACGTGGAAGAACAAAATTGGGTGAGCCAAGTGGGATTTGTGTACTGATCATTACCACCAAGTATCATCAAGATTGGGTGAAAAAATATTTGCTCGTATTTTGGAAACTCGTTATTTCTTAGAAGCTTGGCAACTCATCTCAATGAAAGTGCTTCCACAGTCTGTGCCTAGGGCTACTTGAAGAGGAACCAAACCATAGAGACAAAACTGACAACTCCTTTATTTTGTCAAGTTTCAAAGAGCTACTACAAACCATGTTGGATTTAGAGTTCCAAATTCATCTATCTATATATGAGAGAACAGAGTGAAACCTAAATATAAAAACTGCTCCTGTAGAAGAACGCTTCAACGTAGAAGAACAAAATTGGGTGAGCCAAGTGGGATTTGTGTACTCATCATTACCACCAAGTATCATCAAGATTGGGTGAAAAAATATTTGCTGGTATTTCGGAAACTCGTAATTTCTTAGAAGCTTGGCAACCCCTCTCAATGAAAGTGCTTTTGACAGTCTGTGACTAGGGCTACTTGAAGAGGAAAGAAACCATAGAGACAAAACTGAGAACTCCTTTATTTTGTCAAGTTTCAAAGAGCTACTATAAACCATGTTGGATTTAGAGTTCCAAATTCATCTATCTATATAGGAGAGAACAGAGGGAAACCTAAATATGAAAACTGCTATTGTAGACGAACGCTTCAACCTAGAAGAACAAAATTTGGTGAGCCAAGTGCGATTTGTGTACTGATCATTACCACCAAGTATCATCAAGATTGGGTGAAAAAATATTTGCTGGTATTTCGGAAACTCGTTATTTCTTAGAAGCTTGGCAACCCATCTCAATGACAGTGCTTTCCACACTCTGTGCCTGGGGCTACTTGAAGAGGAAACAAACCATAGAGACAAAACTGAGAACTTCTTTATTTTGTCAAGTTTCAAAGAGCTACTACAAACCATGTTGGATTTAGAGTTCCAAATTCATCTATCTATATAGGAGAGAACAGAGGGAAACCTAAATACAAAAACTGCTACTGTAGACGAAAGCTTCAAACTAGAAGAACAAAATTTGGTGAGTCAAGTGGGTTTGTGTACTGATCATTACCACCAAGTATCATCAAAATTGGGTGAAAAAAATATTTGCTGATATTTCGGAAACTCGTTATGTCTTAGAAGCTTGGCAACCCCTCTCAATGAAAGTGCTTTTCCACAGTCTGTGCCTATGGCTACTTGAAGAGGAAACAAACCTTAGAGACAAAACTGAGAACTCCTTTATTTTGTCAAGTTTCAAAGAGCTACTACAATCCATGTTGGATTTAGAGTTCCAAATTAATCTATCTCTATAGGAGAGAACAGAAAGAAACCTATATATAAAAACTGCTCCTGTAGACGAACGCTTCAACCTAGAAGAACAAAATTTGGTGAGCCAAGTGGGATTTGTGTACTGATCATTACCACCAAGTATCATCAAGATTGGGTGAAAAAATATTTGCTGGTGTTTTGGAAACTCGTTATTTCTTAGAAGCTTGACAACCCCTCTCAATGAAAGTGCTTTTCAGCAGTCTGTGCCTAGGGCTACTTGAAGAGGAAACAAACCATAGAGACAAAACACAGAACTTATTTATTTTGTCAGGATTCAAAGAGCTACTACAAACCATGTTGGATTTAGAGTTCCAAATTCATCTATCTATACAGGAGAGAACAGAGGGAAACCTAAATATAAAAACTGCTACTGTAGACGAACCCTTCAACCTAGAAGAACAAAATTTGGTGAGCCAAGTTGGATTTGTGTACTGATCATTACCACCAAGTATCATCAAGTTTGGGTGAAAAAATATTTGCTTTTATTTTAGAAACTCGTTATTTCTTAGAAGCTTGGCAACCCATCTCAATGAAAGTGCTTTCCACAGTCTGTGCCTGGGGCTACTTGAAGAGGAAACAAACCATAGAGACAAAACAGAGAACTCCTTTATTTTGTCAAGTTTCAAAGAGCTACTACAAACCATGTTGGATTTAGAGTTCCAAATTCATCTATCTATATAGGAGAGAACAGAGGGAAACCTAAATATAAAAACTGCTACTGTAGACGAAAGCTTCAAACTAGAAGAACAAAATTTGGTGAGCCAAGTGGGATTTGTGTACTGATCATTACCAACAAGTATCATCAAAATTGGGTGAAAAAAATATTTGCTGGTATTTCGGAAACTCGTTATTTCTTAGAAGCTTGGCAACCCCTCTCAATGAAAGTGCTTTTCCACAGTCTGTGCCTAGGGCTACTTGAAGAGGAAACAAACCATAGAGACAAAACTCAGAACTTATTTATTTTGTCAAGATTCAAAGAGCTACTACAAACCATGTTGGATTAGGGTTCCAAATTCATCTATCTATACAGGAGAGAACGGAGGGAAACCTAAATATAAAAACTGCTACTGTAGACGAACGCTTCAACCCAGAAGAACAAAATTTGGTGAGCCAAGTGGGAATTGTGTACTGATCATTACCACCAAGTATCATCAAGATTGGGTGAAAAAATATTTGCTGGTATTTCGGAAACTCGTAATTTTTTAGAAGCTTGGCCACCCCTCTCAATGAAAGTGCTTTTCCACAGTCTGTGCCTAGGGCTACTTGAAGAGGAAACAAACCATAGAGACAAAACTGAGAACTCCTTTATTTTGTCAAGTTTCAAAGAGCTACTACAATCCATGTTGGATTTAGAGTTCCAAATTCATCTATCTCTATAGGAGAGAACAGAAAGAAACCTATATATAAAAACTGCTACTGTAGACGAACGCTTCAACCTAGAAAAACAAAATTTGGTGAGCCAAGTGGGATTTGTGTACTGATCATTACCACCAAGTATCATCAAGATTGGGTGAAAAAATATTTGCTGGTGTTTTGGAAACTCGTTATTTCTTAGAACCTTGACAACCCCTCTCAATGAAAGTGCTTTTCCACAGTCTGTGCCTAGGGCTACTTGAAGAGGAAACAAACCATAGAGACAAAACACAGAACTTCTTTAGTTTGTCAGGATACAAAGAGCTACTACAAACCATGTTGGATTTAGAGTTCCAAATTCATCTATCTATACAGGAGAGAACAGAGGGAAACCTAAATATAAAAACTGCTACTGTAGACGAACGCTTCAACCTAGAAGAACAAAATTTGGTGAGCCAAGTTGGATTTGTGTACTGATCATTACCACCAAGTATCATCAAGATTGGGTGAAAAAATATTTGCTGGTATTTCGGAAACTCGTAATTTCTTAGAAGCTTGGCAACCCCTCTCAATGAAAGTGCTTTTGACAGTCTGTGACTAGGGCTACTTGAAGAGGAAAGAAACCATAGAGACAAAACTGAGAACTCCTTTATTTTGTCAAGTTTCAAAGAGCTACTATAAACCATGTTGGATTTAGAGTTCCAAATTCATCTATCTATATAGGAGAGAACAGAGGGAAACCTAAATATGAAAACTGCTATTGTAGACGAACGCTTCAACCTAGAAGAACAAAATTTGGTGAGCCAAGTGCGATTTGTGTACTGATCATTACCACCAAGTATCATCAAGATTGGGTGAAAAAATATTTGCTGGTATTTCGGAAACTCGTTATTTCTTAGAAGCTTGGCAACCCATCTCAATGACAGTGCTTTCCACACTCTGTGCCTGGGGCTACTTGAAGAGGAAACAAACCATAGAGACAAAACTGAGAACTTCTTTATTTTGTCAAGTTTCAAAGAGCTACTACAAACCATGTTGGATTTAGAGTTCCAAATTCATCTATCTATATAGGAGAGAACAGAGGGAAACCTAAATACAAAAACTGCTACTGTAGACGAAAGCTTCAAACTAGAAGAACAAAATTTGGTGAGTCAAGTGGGATTTGTGTACTGATCATTACCACCAAGTATCATCAAAATTCGGTGAAAAAAATATTTGCTGATATTTCGGAAACTCGTTATGTCTTAGAAGCTTGGCAACCCCTCTCAATGAAAGTGCTTTTCCACAGTCTGTGCCTATGGCTACTTGAAGAGGAAACAAACCTTAGAGACAAAACTGAGAACTCCTTTATTTTGTCAAGTTTCAAAGAGCTACTACAATCCATGTTGGATTTAGAGTTCCAAATTAATCTATCTCTATAGGAGAGAACAGAAAGAAACCTATATATAAAAACTGCTCCTGTAGACGAACGCTTCAACCTAGAAGAACAAAATTTGGTGAGCCAAGTGGGATTTGTGTACTGATCATTACCACCAAGTATCATCAAGATTGGGTGAAAAAATATTTGCTGGTGTTTTGGAAACTCGTTATTTCTTAGAAGCTTGACAACCCCTCTCAATGAAAGTGCTTTTCCGCAGTCTGTGCCTAGGGCTACTTGAAGAGGAAACAAACCATAGAGACAAAACACAGAACTTATTTATTTTGTCAGGATTCAAAGAGCTACTACAAACCATGTTGGATTTAGAGTTCCAAATTCATCTATCTATACAGGAGAGAACAGAGGGAAACCTAAATATAAAAACTGCTACTGTAGACGAACCCTTCAACCTAGAAGAACAAAATTTGGTGAGCCAAGTTGGATTTGTGTACTGATCATTACCACCAAGTATCATCAAGTTTGGGTGAAAAAATATTTGCTTTTATTTTAGAAACTCGTTATTTCTTAGAAGCTTGGCAACCCATCTCAATGAAAGTGCTTTCCACAGTCTGTGCCTGGGGCTACTTGAAGAGGAAACAAACCATAGAGACAAAACAGAGAACTCCTTTATTTTGTCAAGTTTCAAAGAGCTACTACAAACCATGTTGGATTTAGAGTTCCAAATTCATCTATCTATATAGGAGAGAACAGAGGGAAACCTAAATATAAAAACTGCTACTGTAGACGAAAGCTTCAAACTAGAAGAACAAAATTTGGTGAGCCAAGTGGGATTTGTGTACTGATCATTACCAACAAGTATCATCAAAATTGGGTGAAAAAATATTTGCTGGTATTTCGGAAACTCGTTATTTCTTAGAAGCTTGGCAACCCCTCTCAATGAAAGTGCTTTTCCACAGTCTGTGCCTAGGGCTACTTGAAGAGGAAACAAACCATAGAGACAAAACTGAGAACTCCTTTATTTTGACAAGTTTCAAAGACCTACTACAATCCATGTTAAATTTAGAGTTCCAAATTTATCTATCTATATAGGAGAGAACAGAGAGAAACCTAAATATAAAAACTGCTACTGTAGACGAACACTTCAACCTAGAAGAACAAAATTTGGTGAGCCAAGTGGGATTTGTGTACTTATCATTACCACCAAGTATCATCAAGATTGGGTGAAAAAATATTTGCTGGTGTTTCGGAAACTTGTAATTTCTTAGAAGCTTGGCAACCACTCTCAATGAAAGTGCTTTTCCACAGTCTGTGCCTAGAGCTACTTGAAGAGGAAACAAACCATAGAGACAAAACTGAGAACTCCTTTATTTTGTCAAGTTTCAAAGAGCTACTACAAACCATGTTGGATTTAGAGTTCCAAATTCATCTATCTATATATGAGAGAACAGAGTGAAATCTAAATATAAAAACTGCTCCTGTAGATGAACGCTTCAACGCAGAAGAACAAAAATGGGTGAGCCAAGTGGGATTTGTGTACTGATCATTACCACCAAGTATCATCAAGATTGGGTGAAAAAATATTTGCTGGTATTTTGGAAACTCGTTATTTCTTAGAAGCTTGGCAACCCATCTCAATGAAAGTGCTTCCACAGTCTGTGCCTAGGGCTACTTGAAGAGGAAACAAACCATAGAGACAAAACTGAGAACTCCTTTATTTTGTCAAGTTTCAAAGAGCTACTACAAACCATGTTGGATTTAGAGTTCCAAATTCATCTATCTATATATGAGAGAACAGAGGGAAACCTAAATATAAAAACTGCTCCTGTAGATGAACGCTTCAACGCAGAAGAACAAAATTGGGTGAGCCAAGTGGGATTTGTGTACTGATGATTACCACCAAGTATCATCAAGATTGGGTGAAAAAATATTTGCTGGTATTTCGGAAACTCGTTATTTCTTAGAAGCTTGGCAACCCATCTCAATGAAAGTGCTTCCACAGTCTGTGCCTAGGGCTACTTGAAGAGGAAACAAACCATAGAGACAAAACTGAGAACTCCTTTATTTTGTCAAGTTTCAAAGAGCTACTACAATCCATGTTGGATTTAGAGTTCCAAATTCATCTATCTATATAGGAGAGAACAGAGGGAAACCTAAATATAAAAACTGCTACTGTAGACGAACGCTCCAACCTAGAAGAACAAAATTTGGTGAGCCAAGTGGGATCTGTGTACTCATCATTACCACCAAGTATCATCAAGATTGGGTGAAAAAATATTTGCTGGTATTTCGTAAACTCGTTATTTCTCAGAAGCTTGGCAACCCCTCTCATTGAAAGTGCTTTTCCACAGTCTGTGCCTAGGGCTACTTCAAGAGGAAACAAACCATAGAGACAAAACTGAGAACTCTTTAATTTTGTCAAGATTCAAAGAGCTACTACAAACCATGTTGGATTTAGAGTTCCAAATTCATCTATCTATACAGGAGAGAACAGAGGGAAACCTAAATATAAAAACTGCTACTGTAGACGAACGCTTCAACCTAGAAGAACAAAATTTGGTGAGCCAAGTTGGATTTGTGTACTGATCATTACCACCAAGTATCATCAAGATTGGGTGAAAAAATATTTGCTGGTATTTCGGAAACTCGTAATTTCTTAGAAGCTTGGCAACCCCTCTCAATGAAAGTGCTTTTCCACAGTCTGTGACTAGGGCTACTTGAAGAGGAAAGAAACCATAGAGACAAAACTGAGAACTCCTTTATTTTGTCAAGTTTCAAAGAGCTACTACAAACCATGTTGGATTTAGAGTCCCAAATTCATCTACCTATACAGGAGAGAACAGAGGGAAACCTAAATATAAAAACTGCTACTGTAGACGAACGCTTCAACCTAGAAGAACAAAATTTGGTGAGCCAAGTGGGATATGTGTACTGATCATTTCCACCACGTATCATCAAGATTGGGTGAAAAAATATTTGCTGGTGTTTCAGAAACTTGTAATTTCTTAGAAGCTTGGCAACCCCTCTCAATGAAACTGCTTTTGCACAGTATGTGCCTATTGCTACTTGAAGAGGAAAGAAACCATAGAGACAAAACTGAGAACTCCTTTATTTTGTCAAGGTTCAAAGAGCTACTACAAACCATGTTGGATTTAGAGTTAGAAATTTATCTATCTATATATGATAGAACAGAGTGAAACCTAAATATAAAAACTGCTACTGTAGACGAACACTTCAAACTAGAAGAACAAAATTTGGTGAGCCAAGAGGGATTTCTGTACTGATCATTACCACCAAGTATCATCAAGATTGGGTGAAAAAATATTTGCTGGTATTTCGGAAACTCGTTATTTCTTAGAAGCTTGGCAACCCCTCTCAATGAAAGTGCTTTTCCACAGTCTGTGCCTAGGGCTACTTGAAGAGGAAACAAACCATAGAGACAAACCTGAGAACTCCTTTTTTTTGTCAAGTTTCAAAGAGCTACTATAAACCATGTTGGATTTAGAGTTCCAAATTCATCTATCTATATTGGAGTGAACAGAGGGAAACCTAAATATAAAAACTGCTATTGTAGACGAACCCTTCAACCTAGAAGAACAAATATTGGTGAGCCAAGTGGGATTTGTGTACTGATCATTACCACCAAGTATCATCAAGATTGGGTGAAAAAATATTTGCTGGTATTTTAGAAACTCATTATTTCTTAGAAGCTTGGCAACCCATCTCAATGAAAGTGCTTTCCACAGTCTGTGCATAGGGCTACTTGAAGAGGAAACAAACCATAGAGACAAAACTGAGAACTCTTTTATATTGTCAAGTATCAAAGAGCTACTACAAACCATGTTGGATTTAGAGTTCCAAATTCATCTATCTATATAGGAGAGAACAGAGGGAAACCTAAATATAAAAACTGCTACTGTAGACGAAAGCTTCAAACTAGAAGAACAAAATTTGGTGAGCCAAGTGGGATCTGTGTACTGATCATTACCACCAAGTATCATCAAAATTGGGTGAAAAAATATTTGCTGGTATTTCGCAAACTCGTTATGTCTTAGAAGCTTGGCAACCCCTCTCAATGAAAGTGCTTTTCCACAGTCTGTGCCTAGGGCTTCTTGAAGAGGAAACAAACCATAGAGACAAAACTGAGAACTCCTTTATTTTGTCAAGTTTCAAAGAGCTACTACAATCGATGTTTGATTTAGAGTTCCAAATTCATCTATCTATATAGGAGAGAACAGAGAGAAACCTAAATATAAAAACTGCTACTGTAGACGAACACTTCAACCTAGAATAACAAAATTTGGTGAGCCAAGTGGGATTTGTGTACTGATCATTACCACCAAGTATCATCAAGATTGGGTGAAAAAATATTTGCTGGTATTTCGGAATCTTGTAATTTCTTAGAAGCTTGGCAACCACTCTCAATGAAAGTGCTTTTCCACAGTCTGTGCCTAGGGCTACTTGAAGAGGACACAAACCATAGAGACAAAACTGAGAACTCCTTTATTTTGTCAAGTTTCAAAGAGCTACTACAAACCATGTTGGATTTAGAGTTCCAAATTCATCTATCTATATATGAGAGAACAAAGTGAAACCTAAATATAAATACTGCTCCTGTAGACGAACGCTTCAACGTGGAAGAACAAAATTGGGTGAGCCAAGTGGGATTTGTGTACTGATCATTACCACCAAGTATCATCAAGATTGGGTGAAAAAATATTTGCTCGTATTTTGGAAACTCGTTATTTCTTAGAAGCTTGGCAACTCATCTCAATGAAAGTGCTTCCACAGTCTGTGCCTAGGGCTACTTGAAGAGGAACCAAACCATAGAGACAAAACTGACAACTCCTTTATTTTGTCAAGTTTCAAAGAGCTACTACAAACCATGTTGGATTTAGAGTTCCAAATTCATCTATCTATATATGAGAGAACAGAGTGAAACCTAAATATAAAAACTGCTCCTGTAGAAGAACGCTTCAACGTAGAAGAACAAAATTGGGTGAGCCAAGTGGGATTTGTGTACTCATCATTACCACCAAGTATCATCAAGATTGGGTGAAAAAATATTTGCTGGTATTTTGGAAACTCGTTATTTCTAGAAGCTTGGCAACCAATCTCAATGAAAGTGATTTTCCACAGTCTGTGACTAGGGCTACGTGAAGAGGAAAGAAACCCTAGAGACAAAACTGAGAACTCCTTTATTTTGTCAAGTTTCAAAGAGCTACTACAAACCATGTTGGATTTAGAGTCCCAAATTCATCTATCTTTACAGGAGAGAACAGAGGGAAACCTAAATATAAAAACTGCTACTGTAGACGAACGCTTCAACCTAGAAGAACAAAATTTGGTGAGACAAGTGGGATTTGTGTACTGATCATTTCCACCAAGTATCATCAGATTGGGTCAAAAAATATTTGCTGGTGTTTCGGAAACTTGTAATTTCTTAGAAGCTTGGCAACCTCTCTCAATGAAAGTGCTTTTCCACAGTCTGTGACTAGGGCTACTTGAAGAGGAAAGAAACCATAGAGACAAAACTGACAACTCCTTTATTTTGTCAAGTTTCAAAGAGCTACTACAAACCATGTTGGATTTAGAGTTCCAAATTCATCTATCTATATATGAGAGAACAGAGTGAAACCTAAATATAAAAACAGCTACTGTAGACGAACGCTTCAAAACTAGAAGAACAAAATTTGGTGAGCCAAGAGGGATTTGTGTACTGATCATTACCACCAAGTATCATCAAGATTGGGTGAAAAAATATTTGCTGGTTATTCGGAAACTCGTTATTTCTTAGAAGCTTGGCAACCCCTCTCAATGAAAGTGCTTTTCCACAGTCTGTGCCTAGGGCTACTTGAAGAGGAAACAAACCATAGAGACAAACCTGAGAACTCCTTTATTTTGTCAAGTTTCAAAGAGCTACTATAAACCATGTTGGATTTAGAGTTCCAAATTCATCTATCTATATAGGAGAGAACAGAGGGAAACCTAAATATGAAAACTGCTATTGTAGACGAACGCTTCAACTTAGAAGAACAAATATTGGTGAGCCAAGTGGGATTTGTGTACTGATCATTACCACCAAGTATCATCAAGATTGGGTGAAAAAATATTTGCTGGTATTTTAGAAACTCGTTATTTCTTAGAAGCTTGGCAACCCATCTCAATGAAAGTGCTTTCCACAGTCTGTGCCTAGGCTACTTGAAGAGGAAACAAACCATAGAGACAAAACTGAGAACTCCTTTATTTTCTCAAGTTTCAAAGAGCTACTACAAACCATGTTGGATTTAGAGTTCCAAATTCATCTATCTATATAGGAGAGAACAGAGGGAAACCTAAATATAAAAACTGCTACTGTAGACGAAAGCTTCAAACTAGAAGAGCAAAATTTGGTGAGCCAAGTGGGAATTGTGTACTGATCATTAACACCAAGTATCATCAAATTTGGGTGAAAAAATATTTGCTGGTATTTCGCAAACTCGTTATGTCTTAGAAGCTTGGCAACCCCTCTCAATGAAAGTGCTTTTCCAAGTCTGTGCATAGGGCTTCTTGAAGAGGAAACAAACCATAGAGACAAAACTGAGAACTCCTTTATTTTGTCAAGTTTCAAAGAGCTACTACAATCCCTGTTCGATTTAGAGTTCCAAATTCATCTATCTATATAGGAGAGAACAGAGAGAAACCTAAATATAAAAACTGCTACTGTAGACGAACGCTTCAACCAAGAAGAACAATATTTGGTGAGCCAAGTGGGATCAGTGTACTCATCATTACCACCAAGTATCATCAAGATTGGGTGAAAAAAATATTTGCTGGTATTTCGGAAACTCGTTATTTCTTAGAAGCTTGGCAACCCCTCTCATTGAAAGTGCTTTTCCACAGTCTGTGCCTAGGGCTACTTGAAGAGGAAACAAACCATAGAGACAAAACTCAGAACTTATTTATTTTGTCAAGATTCAAAGAGCTACTACAAACCATGTTGGATTAGGGTTCCAAATTCATCTATCTATACAGGAGAGAACGGAGGGAAACCTAAATATAAAAACTGCTACTGTAGACGAACGCTTCAACCCAGAAGAACAAAAATTTGGTGAGCCAAGTGGGAATTGTGTACTGATCATTACCACCAAGTATCATCAAGATTGGGTGAAAAAATATTTGCTGGTATTTTGGAAACTCGTAATTTCTTAGAAGCTTGGCAACCCCTCTCAATGAAAGTGCTTTTGACAGTCTGTGACTAGGGGCTACTTGAAGAGGAAAGAAACCATAGAGACAAATGAGAACTCCTTTATTTTGTCAAGTTTCAAAGAGCTACTATAAACCATGTTGGATTTAGAGTTCCAAATTCATCTATCTATATAGGAGAGAACAGAGGGAAACCTAAATATGAAAACTGCTATTGTAGACGAACGCTTCAACCTAGAAGAACAAAATTTGGTGAGCCAAGTGCGATTTGTGTACTGATCATTACCACCAAGTATCATCAAGATTGGGTGAAAAAATATTTGCTGGTATTTCGGAAACTCGTTATTTCTTAGAAGCTTGGCAACCCATCTCAATGACAGTGCTTTCCACACTCTGTGCCTGGGGCTACTTGAAGAGGAAACAAACCATAGAGACAAAACTGAGAACTCCTTTATTTTGTCAAGTTTCAAAGAGCTACTACAAACCATGTTGGATTTAGAGTTCCAAATTCATCTATCTATATAGGAGAGAACAGAGGGAAACCTAAATACAAAAACTGCTACTGTAGACGAAAGCTTCAAACTAGAAGAACAACATTTGGTGAGTCAAGTGGGATTTGTGTACTGATCATTACCACCAAGTATCATCAAAATTGGGTGAAAAAAATATTTGCTGATATTTCGGAAACTCGTTATGTCTTAGAAGCTTGGCAACCCCTCTCAATGAAAGTGCTTTTCCACAGTCTGTGCCTATGGCTACTTGAAGAGGAAACAAACCTTAGAGACAAAACTGAGAACTCCTTTATTTTGTCAAGTTTCAAAGAGCTACTACAATCCATGTTGGATTTAGAGTTCCAAATTAATCTATCTCTATAGGAGAGAACAGAAAGAAACCTATATATAAAAACTGCTCCTGTAGACGAACGCTTCAACCTACAAGAACAAAATTTGGTGAGCCAAGTGGGAATTGTGTACTGATCATTACCACCAAGTATCATCAAGATTGGGTGAAAAAATATTTGCTGGTGTTTTGGAAACTCGTTATTTCTTAGAAGCTTGACAACCCCTCTCAATGAAAGTGCTTTTCCGCAGTCTGTGCCTAGGGCTACTTGAAGAGGAAACAAACCATAGAGACAAAACACAGAACTTATTTATTTTGTCAGGATTCAAAGAGCTACTACAAACCATGTTGGATTTAGAGTTCCAAATTCATCTATCTATACAGGAGAGAACAGAGGGAAACCTAAATATAAAAACTGCTACTGTAGACGAACCCTTCAACCTAGAAGAACAAAATTTGGTGAGCCAAGTTGGATTTGTGTACTGATCATTACCACCAAGTATCATCAAGTTTGGGTGAAAAAAATATTTGCTTTTATTTTAGAAACTCGTTATTTCTTAGAAGCTTGGCAACCCATCTCAATGAAAGTGCTTTCCACAGTCTGTGCCTGGGGCTACTTGAAGAGGAAACAAACCATAGAGACAAAACAGAGAACTCCTTTATTTTGTCAAGTTTCAAAGAGCTACTACAAACCATGTTGGATTTAGAGTTCCAAATTCATCTATCTATATAGGAGAGAACAGAGGGAAACCTAAATATAAAAACTGCTACTGTAGACGAAAGCTTCAAACTAGAAGAACAAAATTTGGTGAGCCAAGTGGGATTTGTGTACTGATCATTACCAACAAGTATCATCAAAATTGGGTGAAAAAATATTTGCTAGTATTTCGGAAACTCGTTATTTCTTAGAAGCTTGGCAACCCCTCTCAATGAAAGTGCTTTTCCACAGTCTGTGCCTAGGGCTACTTGAAGAGGAAACAAACCATAGAGACAAAACTGAGAACTCCTTTATTTTGACAAGTTTCAAAGACCTACTACAATCCATGTTAAATTTAGAGTTCCAAATTCATCTATCTATATAGGAGAGAACAGAGAGAAACCTAAATATAAAAACTGCTACTGTAGACGAACACTTCAACCTAGAAGAACAAAATTTGGTGAGCCAAGTGGGATTTGTGTACTTATCATTACCACCAAGTATCATCAAGATTGGGTGAAAAAATATTTGCTGGTGTTTCGGAAACTTGTAATTTCTTAGAAGCTTGGCAACCACTCTCAATGAAAGTGCTTTTCCACAGTCTGTGCCTAGAGCTACTTGAAGAGGAAACAAACCATAGAGACAAAACTGAGAACTCCTTTATTTTGTCAAGTTTCAAAGAGCTACTACAAACCATGTTGGATTTAGAGTTCCAAATTCATCTATCTATATATGAGAGAACAGAGTGAAATCTAAATATAAAAACTGCTCCTGTAGATGAACGCTTCAACGCAGAAGAACAAAAATGGGTGAGCCAAGTGGGATTTGTGTACTGATCATTACCACCAAGTATCATCAAGATTGGGTGAAAAAATATTTGCTGGTATTTTGGAAACTCGTTATTTCTTAGAAGCTTGGCAACCCATCTCAATGAAAGTGCTTCCACAGTCTGTGCCTAGGGCTACTTGAAGAGGAAACAAACCATAGAGACAAAACTGAGAACTCCTTTATTTTGTCAAGTTTCAAAGAGCTACTACAAACCATGTTGGATTTAGAGTTCCAAATTCATCTATCTATATATGAGAGAACAGAGGGAAACCTAAATATAAAAACTGCTCCTGTAGATGAACGCTTCAACGCAGAAGAACAAAATTGGGTGAGCCAAGTGGGATTTGTGTACTGATGATTACCACCAAGTATCATCAAGATTGGGTGAAAAAATATTTGCTGGTATTTCGGAAACTCGTTATTTCTTAGAAGCTTGGCAACCCATCTCAATGAAAGTGCTTCCACAGTCTGTGCCTAGGGCTACTTGAAGAGGAAACAAACCATAGAGACAAAACTGAGAACTCCTTTATTTTGTCAAGTTTCAAAGAGCTACTACAATCCATGTTGGATTTAGAGTTCCAAATTCATCTATCTATATAGGAGAGAACAGAGGGAAACCTAAATATAAAAACTGCTACTGTAGACGAACGCTCCAACCTAGAAGAACAAAATTTGGTGAGCCAAGTGGGATCTGTGTACTCATCATTACCACCAAGTATCATCAAGATTGGGTGAAAAAATATTTGCTGGTATTTCGTAAACTCGTTATTTCTCAGAAGCTTGGCAACCCCTCTCATTGAAAGTGCTTTTCCACAGTCTGTGCCTAGGGCTACTTCAAGAGGAAACAAACCATAGAGACAAAACTGAGAACTCTTTAATTTTGTCAAGATTCAAAGAGCTACTACAAACCATGTTGGATTTAGAGTTCCAAATTCATCTATCTATACAGGAGAGAACAGAGGGAAACCTAAATATAAAAACTGCTACTGTAGATGAACGCTTCAACCTAGAAGAACAAAATTTGGTGAGCCAAGTTGGATTTGTGTACTGATCATTACCACCAAGTATCATCAAGATTGGGTGAAAAAATATTTGCTGGTATTTCGGAAACTCGTAATTTCTTAGAAGCTTGGCAACCCCTCTCAATGAAAGTGCTTTTCCACAGTCTGTGACTAGGGCTACTTGAAGAGGAAAGAAACCATAGAGACAAAACTGAGAACTCCTTTATTTTGTCAAGTTTCAAAGAGCTACTACAAACCATGTTGGATTTAGAGTCCCAAATTCATCTACCTATACAGGAGAGAACAGAGGGAAACCTAAATATAAAAACTGCTACTGTAGACGAACGCTTCAACCTAGAAGAACAAAATTTGGTGAGCCAAGTGGGATATGTGTACTGATCATTTCCACCACGTATCATCAAGATTGGGTGAAAAAATATTTGCTGGTGTTTCAGAAACTTGTAATTTCTTAGAAGCTTGGCAACCCCTCTCAATGAAACTGCTTTTGCACAGTATGTGCCTAGGGCTACTTGAAGAGGAAAGAAACCATAGAGACAAAACTGAGAACTCCTTTATTTTGTCAAGGTTCAAAGAGCTACTACAAACCATGTTGGATTTAGAGTTAGAAATTTATCTATCTATATATGATAGAACAGAGTGAAACCTAAATATAAAAACTGCTACTGTAGATGAACGCTTCAAACTAGAAGAACAAAATTTGGTGAGCCAAGAGGGATTTCTGTACTGATCATTACCACCAAGTATCATCAAGATTGGGTGAAAAAATATTTGCTGGTATTTCGGAAACTCGTTATTTCTTAGAAGCTTGGCAACCCCTCTCAATGAAAGTGCTTTTCCACAGTCTGTGCCTAGGGCTACTTGAAGAGGAAACAAACCATAGAGACAAACCTGAGAACTCCTTTTTTTTGTCAAGTTTCAAAGAGCTACTATAAACCATGTTGGATTTAGAGTTCCAAATTCATCTATCTATATTGGAGTGAACAGAGGGAAACCTAAATATAAAAACTGCTATTGTAGACGAACCCTTCAACCTAGAAGAACAAATATTGGTGAGCCAAGTGGGATTTGTGTACTGATCATTACCACCAAGTATCATCAAGATTGGGTGAAAAAATATTTGCTGGTATTTTAGAAACTCATTATTTCTTAGAAGCTTGGCAACCCATCTCAATGAAAGTGCTTTCCACAGTCTGTGCATAGGGCTACTTGAAGAGGAAACAAACCATAGAGACAAAACTGAGAACTCTTTTATATTGTCAAGTATCAAAGAGCTACTACAAACCATGTTGGATTTAGAGTTCCAAATTCATCTATCTATATAGGAGAGAACAGAGGGAAACCTAAATATAAAAACTGCTACTGTAGACGAAAGCTTCAAACTAGAAGAACAAAATTTGGTGAGCCAAGTGGGATCTGTGTACTGATCATTACCACCAAGTATCATCAAAATTGGGTGAAAAAATATTTGCTGGTATTTCGCAAACTCGTTATGTCTTAGAAGCTTGGTAACCCCTCTCAATGAAAGTGCTTTTCCACAGTCTGTGCCTAGGGCTTCTTGAAGAGGAAACAAACCATAGAGACAAAACTGAGAACTCCTTTATTTTGTCAAGTTTCAAAGAGCTACTACAATCGATGTTTGATTTAGAGTTCCAAATTCATCTATCTATATAGGAGAGAACAGAGAGAAACCTAAATATAAAAACTGCTGCTGTAGACGAACACTTCAACCTAGAATAACAAAATTTGGTGAGCCAAGTGGGATTTGTGTACTGATCATTACCACCAAGTATCATCAAGATTGGGTGAAAAAATATTTGCTGGTATTTCGGAATCTTGTAATTTCTTAGAAGCTTGGCAACCACTCTCAATGAAAGTGCTTTTCCACAGTCTGTGCCTAGGGCTACTTGAAGAGGACACAAACCATAGAGACAAAACTGAGAACTCCTTTATTTTGTCAAGTTTCAAAGAGCTACTACAAACCATGTTGGATTTAGAGTTCCAAATTCATCTATCTATATATGAGAGAACAAAGTGAAACCTAAATATAAATACTGCTCCTGTAGACGAACGCTTCAACGTGGAAGAACAAAATTGGGTGATCCAAGTGGGATTTGTGTACTGATCATTACCACCAAGTATCATCAAGATTGGGTGAAAAAATATTTGCTCGTATTTTGGAAACTCGTTATTTCTTAGAAGCTTGGCAACTCATCTCAATGAAAGTGCTTCCACAGTCTGTGCCTAGGGCTACTTGAAGAGGAACCAAACCATAGAGACAAAACTGACAACTCCTTTATTTTGTCAAGTTTCAAAGAGCTACTACAATCCATGTTGGATTTAGAGTTCCAAATTCATCTATCTATATAGGAGAGAACAGAGAGAAACCTAAATGTATAAACTGCTACTGTAGACGAACGCTTCAACGTAGAAGAACAAAATTTGGTGAGCCAAGTGGGATCTGTGTACTCATCATTACCACCAAGTATCATCAAGATTGGGTGAAAAAATATTTGCTGGTATTTCGGAAACTCGTTATTTCTTAGAAGCTTGGCAGCCCCTCTCATTGAAAGTGCTTTTCCACAGTCTGTGCCTAGGGCTACTTCAAGGGGAAACAAACCATAGAGACAAAACTGAGAACTCCTTTATTTTGTCAAGTTTCAAAGAGCTACTACAAACCATGTTGGATTTAGAGTCCCAAATTCATCTATCTATACAGGAGAGAACAGAGGGAAACCTAAATATAAAAACTGCTACTGTAGACGAACGCTTCAACCTAGAAGAACCAAATTTGGTGAGCCAAGTGGGATTTGTGTACTGATCATTTCCACCAAGTATCATCAAGATTGGGTGAAAAAATATTTGCTGGTGTTTCGGAAACTTGTAATTTCTTAGAAGCTTGGCAACCCCTCTCAATAAAACTGCTTTTCCACAGTCTGTGCCTAGGGCTACTTGAAGAGGAAAGAAACCATAGAGACAAAACTGAGAACTCCTTTATTTTGTCAAGTTTCAAAGAGCTACTACAAACCATGTTGGATTTAGAGTCCCAAATTCATCTATCTATATAGGAGAGAACAGAGTGAAACCTAAATATAAAAACTGCTACTGTAGACAAACGCTTCAAACTAGAAGAACAAAATTTGGTGAGCCAAGAGGGATTTGTGTACTGATCATTACCACCAAGTATCATCAAGATTGGGTGAAAAAATATTTGCTGGTATTTCGGAAACTCGTTATTTCTTAGAAGCTTGGCAACCCCTCTCAATGAAAGTGCTTTTCCACAGTCTGTGCCTAGGGCTACTTGAAGAGGAAACAAACCATAGAGACAAACCTGAGAACTCCTTTATTTTGTCAAGTTTCAAAGAGCTACTATAAACCATGTTGGATTTAGAGTTCCAAATTCATCTATCTATATAGGAGAGAACAGAGGGAAACCTAAATATGAAAACTGCTATTGTAGACGAACGCTTCAACCTAGAAGAACAAAATTTGGTGAGCCAAGTGGGATTAGTGTACTAATCATTTCCACCAAGTATCATCAAGATTGGGTGAAAAAATATTTGCTGGTGTTTCGGAAACATGTAATTTCTTAGAAGCTTGGCAACCCCTCTCAATAAAACTGCTTTTCCACAGTCTGTGCCTAGGGCTACTTGAAGAGGAAAGAAACCATAGAAACAAAACTGAGAAATCCTTTATTTTGTCAAGTTTCAAAGAGCTCATACAAACCATGTTGGATTTAGAGTTCCAAATTCATCTATCTATATAGGAGAGAACTAAGAGAAACCTAAATATAAAAACTGCTACTGTAGACGAAAGCTTCAAACTAGAAGAACAAAATTTGGTGAGCCAAGTGGGATCAGTGTACTGATCATTACCACCAAGTATCATCAAAATTGGGTGAAAAAATATTTGCTGGTATTTCGCAAACTCGTTATGTCTTAGAAGCTTGGCAACCCCTCTCAATGAAAGTGCTTTTCCACAGTCTGTGCCTAGGGCTTCTTGAAGAGGAAACAAACCATAGAGACAAAACTGAGAACTCCTTTATTTTGTCAAGTTTCAAAGAGCTACTACAATCCATGTTGGATTTAGAGTTCCAAATTCATCTATCTATATAGGAGAGAACAGAGATAAACCTAAATATAAAAACTGCTACTGTAGACGAACACTTCAACCTAGAAGAACAAAATTTGGTGAGCCAAGTGGGATTTGTGTACTGATCATTACCACCAAGTATCATCAAGATTGGGTGAAAAAATATTTGCTGGTATTTCGGAAACTTGTAATTTCTTAGAAGCTTCGCAACCACTCTCAATGAAAGTGCTTTTCCACAGTCTGTGCCTAGGGCTAATTGAAGAGGAAACAAACCATAGAGACAAAACTGAGAACTCCTTTATTTTGTCAAGTTTCAAAGAGCTACTACAAACCATGTTGGATTTAGAGTTCCAAATTCATCTATCTATATATGAGAGAACAGAGTGAAACCTAAATATAAAAACTGCTCCTGTAGACGAACGCTTCAACGTAGAAGAACAAAATTGGGTGAGCCAAGTGGGATTTGTGTACTGATCATTACCACCAAGTATCATCAAGATTGGGTGAAAAAATATTTGCTGGTATTTTGGAAACTCGTTATTTCTTAGAAGCTTGGCAACTCATCTCAATGAAAGTGCTTCCACAGTCTGTGTCTAGGGCTACTTGAAGAGGAAACAAACCATAGAGACAAAACTGACAACTCCTTTATTTTGTCAAGTTTCAAAGAGCTACTACAATCCATGTTGGATTTAGAGTTCCAAATTCATCTATCTATATAGGAGAGAACTAAGAGATACCTAAATATATAAACTGCTACTGTAGACGAACGCTTCAACCTAGAAGAACAAAATTTGGTGAGCCAAGTGGGATCTGTGTACTCATCATTACCACCAAGTATCATCAAGATTGGGTGAAAAAATATTTGCTGGTATTTCGGAAACTCGTTATTTCTTAGAAGCTTGGCAACCCCTCTCATTGAAAGTGCTTTTCCACAGTCTGTGCCTAGGGCTACTTGAAGAGGAAACAAACCATAGAGACAAAACTGAGAACTCCTTTATTTTGTCAAGTTTCAAAGAGCTACTACAAACCATGTTGGATTTAGAGTTCCAAATTCATCTATCTGTATATGAGAGAACAAAGTGAATCCTAAATATAAATACTGCTCCTGTAGACGAACGCTTCAACGTGGAAGAACAAAATTGGGTGAGCCAAGTGGGATTTGTGTACTGATCATTACCACCAAGTATCATCAAGATTGGGTGAAAAAATATTTGCTGGTATTTTGGAAACTCGTTATTTCTTAGAAGCTTGGCAACTCATCTCAATGAAAGTGCTTCCACAGTCTGTGCCTAGGGCTACTTGAGAGGAACCAAACCATAGAGACAAAACTGACAACTCCTTTATTTTGTCAAGTTTCAAAGAGCTACTACAATCCATGTTGGATTTAGAGTTCCAAATTCATCTATCTATATAGGAGAGAACAGAGAGAAACCTAAATATATAAACTGCTACTGTAGACGAACGCTTCAACCTAGAAGAACAAAATTTGGTGAGCCAAGTGGGATCTGTGTACTCATCATTACCACCAAGTATCATCAAGATTGGGTGAAAAAATATTTGCTGGTATTTCGGAAACTCGTTATTTCTTAGAAGCTTGGCAACCCCTCTCATTGAAAGTGCTTTTCCACAGTCTGTGCCTAGGGCTACTTCAAGCGGAAACAAACCATAGAGACAAAACTGAGAACTCCTTTATTTTGTCAAGTTTCAAAGAGCTACTACAAACCATGTTGGATTTAGAGTCCCAAATTCATCTATCTATACAAGAGAGAACAGAGGGAAACCTAAATATAAAAACTGCTACTGTAGACGAACGCTTCAACCTAGAAGAACAAGATTTGGTGAGCCAAGTGGGATTTGAGTACTGATCATTTCCACCAAGTATCATCAAGATTGGGTGAAAAAATATTTGCTGGTGTTTCGGAAACTTGTAATTTCTTAGAAGCTTGGCAACCCCTCTCAATAAAACTGCTTTTCCACAGTCTGTGCCTAGGGCTACTTGAAGAGGAAAGAAACCATAGAGACAAAACTGAGAACTCCTTTATTTTGTCAAGTTTCAAAGAGCTACTACAAACCATGTTGGATTTAGAGTTCCAAATTCATTTATCTATATATGAGAGAACAGAGTGAAACCTAAATATAAAAACTGCTACTGTAGACGAACGCTTCAACCTAGAAGAACAAAATTTGGTGAGCCAAGAGGGATTTGTGTACTGATCATTACCACCAAGTATCATCAAGATTGGGTGAAAAAATATTTGCTGGTATTTCGGAAACTCGTTATTTCTTAGAAGCTTGGCAACCCCTCTCAATGAAAGTGCTTTTCCACAGTCTGTGCCTAGGGCTACTTGAAGAGGAAACAAACCATAGAGACAAACCTGAGAACTCCTTTATTTTGTCAAGTTTCAAAGAGCTACTATAAACCATGTTGGATTTAGAGTTCCAAATTCATCTATCTATATAGGAGAGAACAGAGGGAAACCTAAATATGAAAACTGCTATTGTAGACGAACGCTTCAACCTAGAAGAACAAATATTGGTGAGCCAAGTGGGATTTGTGTACCGATCATTACCACCAAGTATCGTCAAGATTGGGTGAAAAAATATTTGCTGGTATTTCGGAAACTCGTTATTTCTTAGAAGCTTGGCAACCCCTCTCATTGAAAGTGCTTTTCCACAGTCTGTGCCTAGGGCTACTTCAAGAGGAAACAAACCATAGAGACAAAACTGAGAACTCCTTTATTTTGTCAAGTTTCAAAGAGCTACTACAAACCATGTTGGATTTAGAGTCCCAAATTCATCTATCTATACAGGAGAGAACAGAGGGAAACCTAAATATAAAAACTGCTACTGTAGACGAACGCTTCAACCTAGAAGAACAAAATTTGGTGAGCCAAGAGGGATTTGTGTACTGATCATTTCCACCAAGTATCATCAAGATTGGGTGAAAAAATATTTGCTGGTTTTTCGGAAACTTGTAATTTCTTAGAAGCTTGGCAACCCCTCTCAATAAAACTGCTTTTCCACAGTCTGTGCCTAGGGCTACTTGAAGAGGAAAGAAACCATAGAGACAAAACTGAGAACTCCTTTATTTTGTCAAGTTTCAAAGAGCTACTACAAACCATGTTGGATTTAGAGTTCCAAATTCATCTATCTATATATGAGAGAACAGAGTGAAACCTAAATATATAAACTGCTACTGTAGACAAACGCTTCAAACTAGAAGAACAAAATTTGGTGAGCCAAGAGGGATTTGTGTACTGATCATTACCACCAAGTATCATCAAGATTGGGTGAAAAAATATTTGCTGGTATTTCGGAAACTCGTTATTTCTTAGAAGCTTGGCAACCCCTCTCAATGAAAGTGCTTTTCCACAGTCTGTGCCTAGGGCTACTTGAAGAGGAAACAAGCCATAGAGACAAACCTGAGAACTCCTTTATTTTGTCAAGTTTCAAAGAGCTACTATAAACCATGTTGGATTTAGAGTTCCAAATTCATCTATCTATATAGGAGAGAACAGAGGGAAACCTAAATATGAAAACTGCTATTGTAGACGAACGCTTCAACCTAGAAGAACAAAATTTGGTGAGCCAAGTGGGATTTGTGTACTGATCATTTCCACCAAGTATCATCAAGATTGGGTGAAAAAATATTTGCTGGTGTTTCGGAAACATGTAATTTCTTAGAAGCTTGGCAACCCCTCTCAATAAAACTGCTTTTCCACAGTCTGTGCCTAGGGCTACTTGAAGAGGAAAGAAACCATAGAGACAAAACTGAGAACTCCTTTATTTTGTCAAGTTTCAAAGAGCTACTACAAACCATGTTGGATTTAGAGTTCCAAATTCATCTATCTATAAAGGAGAGAACAGAGGGAAACCTAAATATAAAAACTGCTACTGTAGACGAAAGCTTCAAACTAGAAGAACAAAATTTGGTGAGCCAAGTGGGATCAGTGTACTGATCATTACCAAGAAGTATCATCAAAATTGGGTGAAAAAATATTTGCTGGTATTTCGCAAACTCGTTATGTCTTAGAAGCTTGGCAACCCCTCTCAATGAAAGTGCTTTTCCACAGTCTCTGCCTAGGGCTTCTTGAAGACGAAACAAACCATAGAGACAAAACTGAGAACTCCTTTATTTTGTCAAGTTTCAAAGAGCTACTACAATCGATGTTGCATTTAGAGTTCCAAATTCATCTATCTATATAGGAGAGAACAGAGAGAAACCTAAATATACAAACTGCTACTGTAGACGAACACTTCAACCTAGAAGAACAAAATTTGGTGAGCCAAGTGGGATTTGTGTACTGATCATTACCACCAAGTATCATCAAGATTGGGTGAAAAAATATTTGCTGGTATTTCGGAAACTTGTAATTTCTTAGAAGCTTGGCAACCACTCTCAATGAAAGTGCTTTTCCACAGTCTGTGCCTAGGGCTACTTGAAGAGGAAACAAACCATAGAGACAAAACTGAGAACTCCTTTATTTTGTCAAGTTTCAAAGAGCTACTACAAACCATGTTGGATTTAGAGTTCCAAATTCATCTATCTATATAAGAGAGAACAGAGTGAAACCTAAATATAAAAACTGCTCCTGTAGACGAACGCTTCAACGTAGAAGAACAAAATTGGGTGAGCCAAGTGGGATTTGTGTACTGATCATTACCACCAAGTATCATCAAGATTGGGTGAAAAAATATTTGCTGGTATTTTGGAAACTCGTTATTTCTTAGAAGCTTGGCAACTCATCTCAATGAAAGTGCTTCCACAGTCTGTGCCTAGGGCTACTTGAAGAGGAAACAAACCATAGAGACAAAACTGACAACTCCTTTATTTTGTCAAGTTTCAAAGAGCTACTACAATCCATGTTGGATTTAGAGTTCCAAATTCATCTATCTATATAGGAGAGATCAGAGGGAAACCTAAATATGAAAACTGCTATTGTAGACGAACGCTTCAACCTAGAAGAACAAAATTTGGTGAGCCAAGTGGGATTTGTGTACTGATCATTTCCACCAAGTATCATCAAGATTGGGTGAAAAAATATTTGCTGGTGTTTCGGAAACATGTAATTTCTTAGAAGCTTGGCAACCCCTCTCAATAAAACTGCTTTTCCACAGTCTGTGCCTAGGGCTACTTGAAGAGGAAAGAAACCATAGAGACAAAACTGAGAACTCCTTTATTTTGTCAAGTTTCAAAGAGCTACTACAAACCATGTTGGATTTAGAGTTCCAAATTCATCTATCTATAAAGGAGAGAACAGAGGGAAACCTAAATATAAAAACTGCTACTGTAGACGAAAGCTTCAAACTAGAAGAACAAAATTTGGTGAGCCAAGTGGGATCAGTGTACTGATCATTACCAAGAAGTATCATCAAAATTGGGTGAAAAAATATTTGCTGGTATTTCGCAAACTCGTTATGTCTTAGAAGCTTGGCAACCCCTCTCAATGAAAGTGCTTTTCCACAGTCTGTGCCTGGGGCTTCTTGAAGAGGAAACAAACCATAGAGACAAACCTGAGAACTCCTTTATTTTGTCAAGTTTCAAAGAGCTACTATAAACCATGTTGGATTTAGAGTTCCAAATTCATCTATCTATATAGGAGAGAACAGAGTGAAACCTAAATATGAAAACTGCTATTGTAGACGAACGCTTCAAACTAGAAGAACAAATATTGGTGAGCCAAGTGGGATTTGTGTACTGATCATTACCACCAAGTATCATCAAGATTGGGTGAAAAAATATTTGCTGGTATTTCGGAAACTCGTTATTTCTTAGAAGCTTGGCAACCAATCTCATTGAAAGTGCTTTTCCACAGTCTGTGCCTAGGGCTACTTCAAGAGGAAACAAACCATAGAGACTAAACTGAGAACTCCTTTATTTTGTCAAGTTTCAAAGAGCTACTACAAACCATGTTGGATTTAGAGTCCCAAATTCATCTATCTATACAGGAGAGAACAGAGTGAAACCTAAATATAAAAACTGCTACTGTAGACGAACGCTTCAAACTAGAAGAACAAAATTTGGTGAGCCAAGAGGGATTTGTGTACTCATCATTACCACCAAGTATCATCAAGATTGGGTGAAAAAATATTTGCTGGTATTTCGGAAGCTCGTTATTTCTTAGAAGCTTGGCAACCCCTCTCAATGAAAGTGCTTTTCCACAGCCTGTGCCTAGGGCTACTTGAAGAGGAAACAAACCATAGAGACAAACCTGAGAACTCCTTTATTTTGTCAAGTTTCAAAGAGCTACTACAATCCATGTTGGATTTACAGTTCCAAATTCATCTATCTATATAGGAGAGAACAGAGAGAAACCTAAATATATAAACTGCTACTGTAGACGAACGCTTCAACCTAGAAGAACAAAATTTGGTGAGCCAAGTGGGATCTGTGTACTCATCATTACCACCAAGTATCATCAAGATAGGGTGAAAAAATATTTGCTGGTATTTCGGAAACTCGTTATTTCTTAGAAGCTTGGAAACCCCACTCATTGAAAGTGCTTTTCCACAGTCTGTGCCTAGGGCTTCTTGAAGAGGAAACAAACCATAGAGACAAAACTCAGAACTTCTTTATTTTGTCAAGATTCAAAGAGCTACTACAAACCATGTTGGATTAGGGTTCCAAATTCATCTATCTATACACGAGAGAACAGAGGGAAACCTAAATATAAAAACTGCTACTGTAGACGAACGCTTCAACGTAGAAGAACAAAATTGGGTGAGCCAAGTGGGATTTGTGTACTGATCATTACCACCAAGTATCATAAAGATTGGGTGAAAAAATATTTGCTGGTATTTCGGAAACTCGTTATTTCTAGAAGCTTGGCAACCCCTCTCAATGAAAGTGCTTTTCCACAGTCTGTGACTAGGGCTACGTGAAGAGGAAAGAAACCATAGAGACAAAACTGAGAACTCCTTTATTTTGTCAAGTTTCAAAGAGCTACTACAAACCATGTTGGATTTAGAGTCCCAAATTCATCTATCTTTACAGGAGAGAACAGAGGGAAACCTAAATATAAAAACTGCTACTGTAGACGAACGCTTCAACCTAGAAGAACAAAATTTGGTGAGCCAAGTGGGATTTGTGTACTGATCATTACCACCAAGTATCATCAAAATTGGGTGAAAAAATATTTGCTGGTATTTCGGAAACTCGTTATTTCTTAGAAGCTTGGCAACCCCTCTAAATGAAAGTGCTTTTCCACAGTCTGTGCCTAGGGCTACTTGAAGAGGAAACAAACCATAGAGACAAAACTGAGAACTCCTTTATTTTGTCAAGTTTCAAAGAGCTACTACAAACCATGTTGGATTTAGAGTTCCAAATTCATCTATCTATATAGGAGAGAACAGAGGGAAACATAAATATAAAAACTGCTCCTGTAGACGAACGCTTCAACGTAGAAGAACAAAATTGGGTGAGCCAAGTGGGATTAGTGTACTGATCATTACCACCAAGTATCATCAAGATTGGGTGAAAAAATATTTGCTGGTATTTTGGAAACTCGTTATTTCTTAGAAGCTTGGCAACCCATCTCAATGAAAGTGCTTCCACAGTCTGTGCCTAGGGCTATTTGAAGAGGAAACAAACCATAGAGACAAAACTGACAACTCCTTTATTTTGTCAAGTTTCAAAGAGCTACTACAATCCATGTTGGATTTAGAGTTCCAAATTCATCTATCTATATAGGAGAGAACAGAGAGAAACCTAAATATATAAACTGCTACTGTAGACGAACGCTTCAACCTAGAAGAACAAAATTTGGTGAGGCAAGTGGGATCTGTGTACTCATCATTACCACCAAGTATCATCAAGATAGGGTGAAAAAATATTTGCTGGTATTTCGGAAACTCGTTATTTCTTAGAAGCTTGGAAACCCCACTCATTGAAAGTGCTTTTCCACAGTCTGTGCCTAGGGCTTCTTGAAGAGGAAACAAACCATAGAGACAAAACTCAGAACTTCTTTATTTTGTCAAGATTCAAAGAGCTACTACAAACCATGTTGGATTAGGGTTCCAAATTCATCTATCTATACACGAGAGAACAGAGGGAAACCTAAATATAAAAACTGCTACTGTAGACGAACGCTTCAACCTAGAAGAACAAAATTTGGTGAGCCAAGTGGGATTTGTGTACTGATCATTACCACCAAGTATCATCAAGATTGGGTGAAAAAATATTTCCTGGTATTTCGGAAACTCGTAATTTCTTAGAAGCCTGGCAACCACTCTCAATGAAAGTGCTTTTCCAAAGTCTGGGACTAGGGCTAGTTGAAGAGGAAAGAAACCATAGAGACAAAACTGAGAACTCCTTTATTTTGTCAAGTTTCAAAGAGCTACTACAAACCATGTTGGATTTAGAGTTCCAAATTCATCTATCTATATATGAGAGAACAGAGTGAAACCTAAATATAAAAACTGCTACTGTAGACGAATGCTTCAACCTAGAAGAACAAAATTTGGTGAGCCAAGTGGGATTTGTGTACTGATCATTACCACCAAGTATCATCAAAATTGGGTGAAAAAATATTTGCTGGTATTTCGGAAACTCGTTATTTCTTAGAAGCTTGGCAACCCCTCTAAATGAAAGTGCTTTTCCACAGTCTGTGCCTAGGGCTACTTGAAGAGGAAACAAACCATAGAGACAAAACTGAGAACTCCTTTATTTTGTCAAGTTTCAAAGAGCTACTACAAACCATGTTGGATTTAGAGTTCCAAATTCATCTATCTATATAGGAGAGAACAGAGGGAAACATAAATATAAAAACTGCTCCTGTAGACGAACGCTTCAACGTAGAAGAACAAAATTGGGTGAGCCAAGTGGGATTAGTGTACTGATCATTACCACCAAGTATCATCAAGATTGGGTGAAAAAATATTTGCTGGTATTTTGGAAACTCGTTATTTCTTAGAAGCTTGGCAACCCATCTCAATGAAAGTGCTTCCACAGTCTGTGCCTAGGGCTATTTGAAGAGGAAACAAACCATAGAGACAAAACTGACAACTCCTTTATTTTGTCAAGTTTCAAAGAGCTACTACAATCCATGTTGGATTTAGAGTTCCAAATTCATCTATCTATATAGGAGAGAACACAGAGAAACCTAAATATAAAAACTGCTACTGTAGACGAACGCTTCAACCTAGAAGAACAAAATTTGGTGAGCCAAGTGGTATCTGTGTACTCATCATTACCACCAAGTATCATCAAGATTGGGTGAAAAAATATTTGCTGGTATTTCGGAAACTCGTTATTTCTTAGAAGCTTGGCAACCCCTCTCATTGAAAGTGCTTTTCCACAGTCTGTGCCTAGGGCTTCTTGAATAGGAAACAAACCATAGAGACAAAACTCAGAATTCTTTATTTTGTCAAGATTCAAGGAGCTACTACAAACCATGTTGGATTAGGGTTCCAAATTCATCTATCTATACAGGAGAGAACGGAGGGAAACCTAAATATAAAAACTGCTACTGTAGACGAACGCTTCAACCTAGAAGAACAAAATTTGGTGAGCCAAGTGGGATTTGTGTACTGATCATTACCACCAAGTATCATCAAGATTGGGTGAAAAAATATTTCCTGGTATTTCGGAAACTCGTAATTTCTTAGAAGCTTGGCAAACCCTCTCAATGAAAGTGCTTTTCCACAGTCTGTGACTAGGGCTACTTGAAGAGGAAAGAAACCATAGAGACAAAACTGAGAACTCTTTTATTTTGTCAAGTTTCAAAGTGCTACTACAAACCATGTTGGATTTAGAGTTCCAAATTCATCTATCTATATAGGAGAGAACAGAGAGAAACCTAAATATAAAAACTGCTACTGTAGACGAACGCTTCAACCTAGAAGAACAAAACTTGCTGAGCCAAGTGGGACTTGTGTACTGATCATTACCACCAAGTATCATCAAAATTGGGTGAAAAAATATTGCCTGGTATTTCGGAAACTCGTTATTTCTTAGAAGCTTGTCAACCCCTCTCAATTAAAGTGCTTTTCCACAGTCTGTGCCTAGGGCTTCTTGAAGAGGAAACAAACCATAGAGACAAAACTGAGAACTCCTTTATTTTGTCAAGTTTCAAAGAGCTACTACAATCCATGTTGGATTTAGAGTTCCAAATTCATCTATCTATATAGGAGAGAACAGAGAGAAACCTAAATATAAAAACTGCTACTGTAGACGAACACTTCAACCTAGAAGAACAAAATTTGGTGATCCAAGTGGGATTTGAGTACTGATCATTACCACAAAGTATCATCAAGATTGGGTGAAAAAATATTTGCTGTTGTTTCGTAAACTTGTAATTTCTTAGAAGCTTGGCAACCACTCTCACTGAAAGTGCTTTTCCATAGTCTGTGCTTAGGGCTAATTAAAGAGGAAACAAACCATAGAGACAAAACTGAGAACTCCTTTATTTTGTCAAGTTTCAAAGAACTACTACAAACCATGTTGGATTTAGAGTTCCAAATTCATCTATATATATGTGAGAGAACAGAGTGAAACCTAAATATAAAAACTGCTCCTGTAGACGAACGCTTCAACGTAGAAGAACAAAATTGGGTGAGCCAAGTGGGATTTGTGTACTGATCATTACCACCAAATATCATCAAGATTGGGTGAAAAAATATTTGCTGGTATTTCGGAAACTCGTTATTTCTTAGAAGCTTGGCAACTCAACTCAATGAAAGTGCTTCCACAGTCTGTGCCTAGGGCTACTTGAAGAGGAAACAAACCATAGAGACAAAACTGAGAACTCCTTTATTTTGTCAAGTTTCAAAGAGCTACTACAATCCATGTTGGATTTACAGTTCCAAATTCATCTATCTATATAGGAGAGAACAGAGAGAAACCTAAATATAAAAATTGCTACTGTAGACGAACGCTTAAAACTAGAAGAACTAAATTTGGTGAGCCAAGTGGGATTTCTGTACTGATCATTAGCCACAAGTATCATCAAGATTGGGTGAAAAAATATTTGCTGGAATTTCGGAAACTCTTTATTTCTTAGAAGCTTGGCAACCCCTCTCAATGAAAGTGCCTTTCCACAGTCTGTGCCTAGAGCTACTTGAAGAGGAAACAAACCATAGAGACAAAACTAAGAACTAGTTTATTTTGTCAAGTTTCAAAGAGCTACAACAAACCATGTTGGATTTAGAGTTCCAAATTCATCTATCTATATATCAGAGAACAGAGTGAAACCTAAATATAAAAACTGCTCCTGTAGACGAACGCTTCAACGTAGAAGAACAAAATTGGGTGAGCCAAGTGGGATTTGTGTACTTATCATTACCACCAAGTATCATCCAGATTGGGTGAAAAAATATTTGCTAGTATTTTGGAAACTCGTTATTGCATAGAAGCTTGGCAATCCATCTCAATGAAAGTGCTTTTCCACAGTCTGTGCCTAGGGCTAATTGAAGAGGAAACAAACCATAGAGACAAAACTGAGAACTCCTTAATTTTGTCAAGTTTCAAAGAGCTACTACAATCCATGTTGGATATAGAGTTCCAAATTCATCTATCTATATATGAGAGCACAGAGTGAAACCTAAATATAAAAACTGCTACTGTAGACAAACGCTTCAACCTAGAAGAACAAAATTTGGTGAGCCAATTGGGATCTGTGTACTCATCATTACCACCAACTATCATCAATTGGGTGAAAAAATATTTGCTGGTGTTTTGGAAACTCGTTATTTCTTAGAAGCTTGGCAACCCCTCTCAATGAAAGTGCTTTTCCACAGTCTGTGCCTAGGGATACTTGAAGAGGAAACAAACCATAGAGACAAAACTGAGAACTCCTTTATTTTGTCAAGATTCAAAGAGCTACTACAACCCTGTTGGATTTAGAGTTCCAAATTCATCTATCTATACAGGAGAGAACAGAGGGAAACCTAAATATAAATACTGCTACTGTAGACGAACGCTTCAACCTAGAAGAACAAAATTTGGTGAGCCAAGTTGGATTTGTGTACTGATCATTACCACCAAGTATCATCAAGATTGGGTGAAAAAATATTTGCTGGTATTTCGGAAACTCGTAATTTCTTAGAAGCTTGGCAACCCCTCTCAATGAAAGTGCTTTTCCACAGTCTTTGACTAGGGCTACTTGAAGAGGAAAGAAACCATAGAGACAAAACTGAGAACTCCTTTATTTTGTCAAGTTTCAAAGAGCTACTACAAACCATGTTGGATTTAGAGTCCCAAATTCATCTATCTATACATTAGAGAACAGAGGGAAACCTAAATATAAAAACTGCTACTGTAGACGAACGCTTCAACCTAGAAGAACAAAATTTGGTGAGCCAAGTGGGATTTGTGTACTGTTCATTTCCACCAAGTATCATCAAGATTGGGTGAAAAAATATTTGCTGGTGTTTTGGAAAACTTATAATTTCTTAGAAGCTTGGCAACCACTCTCAATGAAAGTGCTTTTCCACAGTCTGTGACTAGGGCTACTTGAAGAGGAAACAAACCATAGAGACAAAACTGAGAACTCCTTTATTTTGTCAGTTTCAAAGAGCTACTACAAACCATGTGGGATTTAGAGTTCCAAATTCATCTATTTATATATGAGAGAACAGAGTGAAACCTAAATATAAAAACTGCTACTGTAGACGAACGCTTCAACCTAGAAGAACAAAATTTGGTGAGCCAAGTGGGATTTGTGTACTGATCATTACCACCAAGTATCATCAAGATTGGGTGAAAAAATATTTGCTGGTATTTCGGAAACTCGTTATTTCTTAGAAGCTTGGCAACCCCTCTCAATGAAAGTGCTTTTCCACAGTTTTTGCCTAGGGCTACTTGAAGAGGAAACAAACCATAGAGACAAACTGAGAACTCCTTTGTTTTGTCAAGTTTCAAAGAGCTACTACAATCCATGTTGGATTTAGAGTTCCAAATTCATCTATCTATATAGGAGAGACAGAGGGAAACCTAAATATAAAAACTGCTACTGTAGACGAAAGCTTCAAACTAGAAGAACAAAATTTGGTGAGCCAAGTGGGATCTGTGTACTGATCATTACCACCAAGTATCATCAAAATTGGGTGAAAAAATATTTGCTGGTATTTCGAAAACTCGTTATGTCTTAGAAGCTTGGCAACCCCTCTCAATGAAAGTGCTTTTCCACAGTCTGTGCCTAGGGCTTCTTGAAGAGGAAACAAACCATAGAGACAAAACTGAGAACTCCTTTATTTTGTCAAGTTTCAAAGAGCTACTACAATCCATGTTGGATTTAGAGTTCCAAATTCATCTATCTATATAGGAGAGAACAGAGAGAAACCTAAATATAAAAACTTCTACTGTAGACGAACGCTTCAACCTAGAAGAACAAAATTGGGTGAGCCAAGTGGGATTTGTGTACTGATCATTACCACCAAGTATCATCTAGATTGGGTGAAAAAATATTTGCTGGTATTTCGGAAACTCGTAATTTCTTAGAAGCTTGGCAACCACTCTCAATGAAAGTGCTTTTCCACAGTCTGTGACTAGGGCTACTTGAAGAGGAAAGAAACCATAGAGACAAAACTGAGAACTCCTTTATTTTGTCAAGTTTCAAAGAGCTACTACAAACCATGTTGGATTTAGAGTTCCAAATTCATCTATCTATATATGAGAGAACAGAGTGAAACCTAAATATAAAAACTGCTACTGTAGACGAACGCTTCAACGTAGAAGAACAAAATTTGGTGAGCCAAGTGGGATTTGTGTACTGATCATTACCACGAAGTATCATCAAAATTGGGTGAAAAAATATTTGCGGGTATTTCGGAAACTCGTTATTTCTTAGAAGCTTGGCAACCCCTCTCAATGAAAGTGCTTTTCCACAGTCTGTGCCTAGGGCTACTTGAAGAGGAAAGAAAACATTGAGACAAAACTGAGAACTCCTTTATTTTGTCAAGTTTCAAAGAGCTACTACAAACCATGTTGGATTTAGAGTTCCAAATTCATCTATCTATATATGAGAGAACAGAGTGAAACCTAAATATAAAAACTGCTACTGTAGACGAACGCTTCAAACTAGAAGAACAAATTTGGTGAGCCAAGTGGGATTTGTGTACTGATCATTACCACCAAGTATCATCAAAATTGGGTGAAAAAATATTTGCTGGTATTTCGGAAACTCGTTATTTCTTAGAAGCTTGGCAACCCCTCTCAATGAAAGTGCTTTTCCACAGTCTGTGCCTAGCTAGAGCTACTTGAAGAGGAAAACAAACCATAGAGACAAAACTAAGAACTAGTTTATTTTGTTAAGTTTCAAAGAGCTACTACAAACCATGTTGGATTTAGAGTTCCAAATTCATCTATCTATATATCAGAGAACAGAGTGAAACCTAAATATAAAAACTGCTCCTGTAGACGAACGCTTCAACGTAGAAGAACAAAATTGCGTGAGCCAAGTGGGTTTTGTGTACTTATCATTACCACCAAGTATCATCAAGATTGGGTGAAAAAATATTTGCTGGTATTTTGGAAACTCGTTATTGCATAGAAGCTTGGCAACCCATCTCAATGAAAGTGCTTTTCCACAGTCTGTGCCTAGGGCTACTTGAAGAGGAAACAAACCATAGAGACAAAACTGAGAACTCCTTAATTTTGTCAAGTTTCAAAGAGCTACTACAATCCATGTTGTATTTAGAGTTCCAAATTCATCTATCTATATATGAGAGCACAGAGTGAAACCTAAATATAAAAACTGCTACTGTAGACAAACGCTTCAACCTAGAAGAACAAAATTTGGTGAGCCACTTGGGATCTGTGTACTCATCATTACCTCCAACTATCATCAATTGGGTGAAAAAATATTTGCTGGTGTTTCGGAAACTCGTTATTTCTTAGAAGCTTGGCAACCCCTCTCAATGAAAGTGCTTTTCCACAGTCTGTGCCTATGGCTACTTGAAGAGGAAACAAACCATAGAGACAAAACTGAGAACTCCTTTATTTTGTCAAGATTCAAAGAGCTACTACAAACCCTGTTGGATTTAGAGTTCCAAATTCATCTATCTATACAGGAGAGAACAGAGGGAAACCTAAATATAAAAACTGCTACTGTAGACGAACGCTTCAACCTAGAAGAACAAAATTTGGTGAGCCAAGTTGGATTTGTGTACTGATCATTACCACCAAGTATCATCAAGATTGGGTGAAAAAATATTTGCTGGTATTTCGGAAACTCGTAATTTCTTAGAAGCTTGGCAACCCCTCTCAATGAAAGTGCTTTTCCACAGTCTGTGACTAGGGCTACTTGAAGAGGAAATAAACCGTAGAGACAAAACTGAGAACTCCTTTGTTTTGTCAAGTTTCAAAGAGCTACTACAAACCATGTTGGATTTAGAGTCCCAAATTCATCTATCTATACATTAGAGAACAGAGGGAAACCTAAATATAAAAACTGCTACTGTAGACGAACGCTTCAACCTAGAAGAACAAAATTTGGTGAGCCAAGTGGCATTTGTGTACTGATCATTACCACCAAGTATCATCAAGATTGGGTGAAAAAATATTTGCTGGTATTTCGGAAACTCGTCATTTCTTAGAAGCTTGGCAACCCCTCTCAATGAAAGTGCTTTTCCACAGTTTGTGCCTAGGGCTACTTGAAGAGGAAACAAACCATAGAGACAAAACTGAGAACTCCTTTGTTTTGTCAAGTTTCAAAGAGCTACTACAATCGATGTTGGATTTAGAGTTCCAAATTCATCTATCTATATAGGAGAGAACAGAGGGAAACCTAAATATAAAAACTGCTACTGTAGACGAAAGCTTCAAACTAGAAGAACAAAATTTGGTGAGCCAAGTGGGATCTGTGTACTGATCATTACCACCAAGTATCATCAAAATTGGGTGAAAAAATATTTGCTGGTATTTCGAAAACTCGTTATGTCTTAGAAGCTTGGCAACCCCTCTCAATGAAAGTGCTTTTCCACAGTCTGTGCCTAGGGCTTCTTGAAGAGGAAACAAACCATAGAGACAAAACTGAGAACTCCTTTTTTTTGTCAAATTTCAAGGAGCTACTACAATCCATGTTGCATTTAGAGTTCCAAATTCATCTATCTATATAGGAGAGAACAGAGAGAAACCTAAATATAAAAACTGCTACTGTAGACGAACATTTCAACCTAGAAGAACAAAATTTGGTGAGCCAAGTGGGATTTGTGTCCTGATCATTACCACCAAGTATCATCAAGATTGGGTGAAAAAATATTTGCTGGTATTTCGGAAACTTGTAATTTCTTAGAAGCTTGGCAACCACTCTCAATGAAAGTGCTTTTCCACAGTCTGTGCCTAGGGCTACTTGAAGAGGAAACAAACCATAGAGACAAAACTGAGAACTCCTTTATTTTGTCAAGTTTCAAAGAGCTACTACAAACCATGTTGGATTTAGAGTTCCAAATTCATCTATCTATATATGAGAGAACAGAGTGAAACCTAAATATAAAAACTGCTCCTGTAGACGAACGCTTCAACGTAGATGAACAAAATTGGGTAAGCCAAGTGGGATTTGTGTACTGATCATTACCACCAAGTATCATCAAGATTGGGTGAAAAAATATTTGCTGGTATTTTGGAAACTCGTTATTTCTTAAAAGCTTGGCAACTCATCTCAATGAAAGTGCTTCCACAGTCTGTGCCTAGGGCTACTTGAAGAGGAAACAAACCATAGAGACAAAACTGAGAACTCCTTTATTTTGTCAAGTTTCAAAGAGCTACTACAATCGATGTTGGATTTAGCGTTTCAAATTCATCTATCTATATAGGAGAGAACAGAGAGAAACCTAAATATAAATCTGCTACTGTAGACGAACACTTCAACCTAGAAGAACAAAATTTGGTGAGCCAAGTGGGATTTGTGTACTGATCATTACCACCAAGTATCATCAAGATTGGGTGAAAAAATATTTGCTGGTATTTCGGAAACTTGTAATTTCTTAGAAGCTTGGCAACCACTCTCAATGAAAGTGCTTTTCCACAGTCTGTGCCTAGGGCTACTTGAAGAGGAAACAAACCATAGAGACAAAACTGAGAACTCCTTTATTTTGTCAAGTTTCAAAGAGCTACTACAAACCATGTTGGATTTAGAGTTCCAAATTCATCTATTTATATATGAGAGAACAGAGTGAAACCTAAATATAAAAACTGCTACTGTAGACGAACGCTTCAACCTAGAAGAACAAAATTTGGTGAGCCAATTGGGATCTGTGTACTCATCATTACCACCAACTATCATCAATTGGGTGAAAAAATATTTGCTGGTGTTTTGGAAACTCGTTATTTCTTAGAACCTTGGCAACCCCTCTCAATGAAAGTGCTTTTCCACAGTCTGTGCCTAGGGATACTTGAAGAGGAAACAAACCATAGAGACAAAACTGAGAACTCCTTTATTTTGTCAAGATTCAAAGAGCTACTACAAACCCTGTTGGATTTAGAGTTCCAAATTCATCTATCTATACAGGAGAGAACAGAGGGAAACCTAAATATAAATACTGCTACTGTAGACGAACGCTTCAACCTAGAAGAACAAAATTTGGTGAGCCAAGTTGGATTTGTGTACTGATCATTACCACCAAGTATCATCAAGATTGGGTGAAAAAATATTTGCTGGTATTTTGGAAACTCGTAATTTCTTAGAAGCTTGGCAACCCCTCTCAATGAAAGTGCTTTTCCACAGTCTTTGACTAGGGCTACTTGAAGAGGAAAGAAACCATAGAGACAAAACTGAGAACTCCTTTATTTTGTCAAGTTTCAAAGAGCTACTACAAACCATGTTGGATTTAGAGTCCCAAATTCATCTATCTATACATTAGAGAACAGAGGGAAACCTAAATATAAAAACTGCTACTGTAGACGAACGCTTCAACCTAGAAGAACAAAATTTGGTGAGCCAAGTGGGATTTGTGTACTGTTCATTTCCACCAAGTATCATCAAGATTGGGTGAAAAAATATTTGCTGGTGTTTTGGAAACTTATAATTTCTTAGAAGCTTGGCAACCACTCTCAATGAAAGTGCTTTTCCACAGTCTGTGACTAGGGCTACTTGAAGAGGAAACAAACCATAGAGACAAAACTGAGAACTCCTTTATTTTGTCAAGTTTCAAAGAGCTACTACAAACCATGTGGGATTTAGAGTTCCAAATTCATCTATTTATATATGAGAGAACAGAGTGAAACCTAAATATAAAAACTGCTACTGTAGACGAACGCTTCAACCTAGAAGAACAAAATTTGGTGAGACAAGTGGGATGTGTGTACTGATCATTACCACCAAGTATCATCAAGATTGGGTGAAAAAATATTTGCTGGTATTTCGGAAACTCGTTATTTCTTAGAAGCTTGGCAACCCCTCTCAATGAAAGTGCTTTTCCACAGTTTTTGCTTAGGGCTACTTGAAGAGGAAACAAACCATAGAGACAAAACTGAGAACTCCTTTGTTTTGTCAAGTTTCAAAGAGCTACTACAATCCATGTTGGATTTAGAGTTCCAAATTCATCTATCTATATAGGAGAGAACAGAGGGAAACCTAAATATAAAAACTGCTACTGTAGACGAAAGCTTCAAACTAGAAGAACAAAATTTGGTGAGCCAAGTGGGATCTGTGTACTGATCATTACCACCAAGTATCATCAAAATTGGGTGAAAAAATATTTGCTGGTATTTCGAAAACTCGTTATGTCATAGAAGCTTGGCAACCCCTCTCAATGAAAGTGCTTTTCCACAGTCTGTGCCTAGGGCTTCTTGAAGAGGAAACAAACCATAGAGACAAAACTGAGAACTCCTTTATTTTGTCAAGTTTCAAAGAGCTACTACAATCCATGTTGGATTTAGAGTTCCAAATTCATCTATCTATATAGGAGAGAACAGAGAGAAACCTAAATATAAAAACTTCTACTGTAGACGAACGCTTCAACCTAGAAGAACAAAATTGGGTGAGCCAAGTGGGATTTGTGTACTGATCATTACCACCAAGTATCATCTAGATTGGGTGAAAAAATATTTGCTGGTATTTCGGAAACTCGTAATTTCTTAGAAGCTTGGCAACCACTCTCAATGAAAGTGCTTTTCCACAATCTGTGACTAGGGCTACTTGAAGAGGAAAGAAACCATAGAGACAAAACTGAGAACTCCTTTATTTTGTCAAGTTTCAAAGAGCTACTACAAACCATGTTGGATTTAGAGTTCCAAATTCATCTATCTATATATGAGAGAACAGAGTGAAACGTAAATATAAAAACTGCTACTGTAGACGAACGCTTCAACGTAGAAGAACAAAATTTGGTGAGCCAAGTGGGATTTGTGTACTGATCATTACCACGAAGTATCATCAAAATTGGGTGAAAAAATATTTGCGGGTATTTCGGAAACTCGTTATTTCTTAGAAGCTTGGCAACCCCTCTCAATGAAAGTGTTTTTCCACAGTCTGTGCCTAGGGCTACTTGAAGAGGAAAGAAAACATTGAGACAAAACTGAGAACTCCTTTATTTTGTCAAGTTTCAAAGAGCTACTACAAACCATGTTGGATTTAGAGTTCCAAATTCATCTATCTATATATGAGAGAACAGAGTGAAACCTAAATATAAAAACTGCTACTGTAGACGAACGCTTCAACCTAGAAGAACAAAATTTGGTGAGCCAAGTGGGATTTGTGTACTGATCATTACCACCAAGTATCATCAAAATTGGGTGAAAAAATATTTGCTGGTATTTCGGAAACTCGTTATTTCTTAGAAGCTTGGCAACCCCTCTCAATGAAAGTGCTTTTCCACAGTCTGTGCCTAGCTAGAGCTACTTGAAGAGGAAACAAACCATAGAGACAAAACTAAGAACTAGTTTATTTTGTTAAGTTTCAAAGAGCTACTACAAACCATGTTGGATTTAGAGTTCCAAATTCATCTATCTATATATCAGAGAACAGAGTGAAACCTAAATATAAAAACTGCTCCTGTAGACGAACGCTTCAACGTAGAAGAACAAAATTGCGTGAGCCAAGTGGGTTTTGTGTACTTATCATTACCACCAAGTATCATCAAGATTGGGTGAAAAAATATTTGCTGGTATTTTGGAAACTCGTTATTGCATAGAAGCTTGGCAACCCATCTCAATGAAAGTGCTTTTCCACAGTCTGTGCCTAGGGCTACTTGAAGAGGAAACAAACCATAGAGACAAAACTGAGAACTCCTTAATTTTGTCAAGTTTCAAAGAGATACTACAATCCATGTTGTATTTAGAGTTCCAAATTCATCTATCTATATATGAGAGCACAGAGTGAAACCTTAATATAAAAACTGCTACTGTAGACAAACGCTTCAACCTAGAAGAACAAAATTTGGTGAGCCACTTGGGATCTGTGTACTCATCATTACCTCCAACTATCATCAATTGGGTGAAAAAATATTTGCTGGTGTTTCGGAAACTCGTTATTTCTTAGAAGCTTGGCAACCCCTCTCAATGAAAGTGCTTTTCCACAGTCTGTGCCTAGGGCTACTTGAAGAGGAAACAAACCATAGAGACAAAACTGAGAACTCCTTTATTTTGTCAAGATTCAAAGAGCTACTACAAACCCTGTTGGATTTAGAGTTCCAAATTCATCTATCTATACAGGAGAGAACAGAGGGAAACCTAAATATAAAAACTGCTACTGTAGACGAACGCTTCAACCTAGAAGAACAAAATTTGGTGAGCCAAGTTGGATTTGTGTACTGATCATTACCACCAAGTATCATCAAGATTGGGTGAAAAAATATTTGCTGGTATTTCGGAAACTCGTAATTTCTTAGAAGCTTGGCAACCCCTCTCAATGAAAGTGCTTTTCCACAGTTTGTGCCTAGGGCTACTTGAAGAGGAAACAAACCATAGAGACAAAACTGAGAACTCTTTTGTTTTGTCAAGTTTCAAAGAGCTACTACAATCTATGTTGGATTTAGAGTTCCAAATTCATCTATCTATACAGGAGAGAACAGAGGGAAACCTAAATATAAAAACTGCTACTGTAGACGAAAGCTTCAAACTAGAAGAAAAAAATTTGGTGAGCCAAGTGGGATCTGTGTACTGATCATTACCACCAAGTATCATCAAAATTGGGTGAAAAAATATTTGCTGGTATTTCGAAAACTCGTTATGTCTTAGAAGCTTGGCACCCCTCTCAATGAAAGTGCTTTTCCACAGTCTGTGCCTAGGGCTTCTTGAAGAGGAAACAAACCATAGAGACAAAACTGAGAACTTCTTTATTTTGTCAAATTTCAAGGAGCTACTACAATCCATGTTGCATTTAGAGTTCCAAATTCATCTATCTATATAGGAGAGAACAGAGAGAAACCTAAATATAAAAACTGCTACTGTAGACGAACACTTCAACCTAGAAGAACAAAATTTGGTGAGCCAAGTGGGATTTGTGTCCTGATCATTACCACCAAGTATCATCAAGATTGGGTGAAAAAATATTTGCTGGTATTTCGGAAACTTGTAATTTCTTAGAAGCTTGGCAACCACTCTCAATGAAAGTGCTTTTCCACAGTCTGTGCCTAGGGCTACTTGAAGAGGAAACAAACCATAGAGACAAAACTGAGAACTCCTTTATTTTGTCAAGTTTCAAAGAGCTACTACAAACCATGTTGGATTTAGAGTTCCAAATTCATCTATCTATATATGAGAGAACAGAGTGAAACCTAAATATAAAAACTGCTCCTGTAGACGAACGCTTCAACGTAGATGAACAAAATTGGGTGAGCCAAGTGGGATTTGTGTACTGATCATTACCACCAAGTATCATCAAGATTGGGTGAAAAAATATTTGCTGGTATTTTGGAAACTCGTTATTTCTTAAAAGCTTGGCAACTCATCTCAATGAAAGTGCTTCCACAGTCTGTGCCTAGGGCTACTTGAAGAGGAAACAAACCATAGAGACAAAACTGAGAACTCCTTTATTTTGTCAAGTTTCAAAGAGCTACTACAATCGATGTTGGATTTAGAGTTCCAAATTCATCTATCTATATAGGAGAGAACAGAGAGAAATCTAAATATAAAAACTGCTACTGTAGACGAACACTTCAACCGAGAAGAACAAAATTTGGTGAGCCAAGTGGGATTTGTGTACTGATCATTACCACCAAGTATCATCAAGATTGGGTGAAAAAATAATTGCTGGTATTTCGGAAACTTGTAATTTCTTAAAAGCTTGGCAACCACTCTCAATGAAAGTGCTTTTCCACAGTCTGTGCCTAGGGCTACTTGAAGAGGAAACAAACCATAGAGACAAAACTGAGAACTCCTTTATTTTGTCAAGTTTCAAAGAGCTACTACAAACCATGTGGATTTAGAGTTCCAAATTCATCTATTTATATATGAGAGAACAGAGTGAAACCTAAATATAAAAACTGCTCCTGTAGACGAACGCTTCAACGTAGAAGAACAAAATTGGGTGAGCCAAGTGGGATTTGTGTACTGATCATTACCACCAAGTATCATCAAGATTGGGTGAAAAAATATTTGCTGGTATTTTGGAAACTCGTTATTTCTTAGAAGCTTGGCAACTAATCTCAATGAAAGTGCTTCCACAGTCTGTGCCTAGGGCTACTTGAAGAGGAAACAAACCATAGAGACAAAACTGAGAACTCCTTTATTTTGTCAAGTTTCAAAGAGCTACTACAATCCATGTTGGATTTACAGTTCCAAATTCATCTATCTATATAGGAGAGAACAGAGAGAAACCTAAATATATAAAATGCTACTGTAGTCGAACGCTTCAACCTAGAAGAACAAAATTTGGTGAGCCAAGTGGGATCTGTGTACTCATCATTACCACCAAGTATCATCAAGATTGGGTGAAAAAATATTTGCTGGTATTTCGGAAACTCGTTATTTCTAAGAAGCTTGGCAACCCCTCTCATTGAAAGTGCTTTTCCACAGTCTGTGCCTAGGGCTACTTCAAGAGGAAACAAACCATAGAGACAAAACTCAGAACTTCTTTATTTTGTCAAGATTCAAAGAGCTACTACAAACCATGTTGGATTAGGGTTCCAAATTCATCTATCAATACACGAGAGAACAGAGGGAATCCTAAATATAAAAACTGCTACTGTAGACGAACGCTTCAACCTAGAAGAACAAAATTTGGTGAGCCAAGTGGGATTTGTGTACTGATCATTACCACCAAGTATCATCAAGATTGGGTGAAAAAATATTTGCTGGTATTTCGGAAACTCGTTATTTCTTAGAAGCTTGGCAACCCCTCTCAATGAAAGTGCTTTTCCACAGTCTGTGCCTAGGGCTACTTCAAGAGGAAACAAACCATAGAGACAAAACTGAGAACTCCTTTATTTTGTCAAGTTTCAAAGAGCTACTACAAACCATGTTGGATTTAGAGTCCCAAATTCATCTATCTATACAGGAGAGAACAGAGGGAAACCTAAATATGAAAACTGCTATTGTAGACGAACGCTTCAACCTAGAAGAACAAAATTTGGTGAGCCAAGTGGGATTTGTGTACTGATCATTTGCACCAAGTATCATCAAGATTGGGTGAAAAAATATTTGCTGGTGTTTCGGAAACTTGTAATTTCTTAGAAGCTTGGCAACCCCTCTCACTAAAACTGCTTTTCCACAGTCTGTGCCTAGGGCTACTTGAAGAGGAAAGAAACCATAGAGACAAAACGGAGAACTCCTTTATTTTGTCAAGTTTCAAAGAGCTACTAAAAACCATGTTGGATTTAGAGTCCCAAATTCATCTATCTATACAGGAGAGAACAGAGTGAAACCTAAATATAAAAACTGCTACTGTAGACGAACGCTTCAAACTAGAAGAACAAAATTTGGTGAGCCAAGAGGGATTTGTGTACTGATCATTACCACCAAGTATCATCAAGATGGGGTGAAAAAATATTTGCTGGTATGTCGGAAACTCGTTATTTCTTAGAAGCTTGGCAACCCCTCTCAATGAAAGTGCTTTTCCACAGTCTGTGCCTAGGGCTACTTGAAGAGGAAACAAACCATTGAGACAAACCTGAGAACTCCTTTATTTTGTCTAGTTTCAAAGAGCTACTATAAACCATGTTGGATTTAGAGTTCCAAATTCATCTATCTATATAAAAGAGAACAGAGGGAAACCTAAATATGAAAACTGCTATTGTAGACGAACGCTTCAACCTAGAAGAACAAATATTGGTGAGGCAAGTGGGATTTGTGTACTGATCATTACCACCAAGTATCATCAAGATTGGGTGAAAAAATATTTGCTGGTATTTCGGAAACTCGTTATTTCTTAGAAGCTTGGCAACCCATCTCAATGAAAGTGCTTTCCACAGTATGTGCCTAGGGCTACTTGAAGAGGAAACAAACCATAGAGACAAAACTGAGAACTCTTTTATTTTGTCAAGTTTCAAAGAGCTACTACAAACCATGTTGGATTTAGAGTTCCAAATTCATCTATCTATATAGGAGAGAACAGAGGGAAACCTAAATATAAAAACTGCTACTGTAGACGAAAGCTTCAAACTAGAAGAACAAAATTTGTTGAGCCAAGTGGGATTTGTGTACTGATCATTACCACCAAGTATCATCAAGATTGGGTGAAAATATATTTGCTGGTATTTCGGAAACTCGTTATTTCTTAGAAGCTTGGCAACCCCTCTCATTGAAAGTGCTTTTCCACAGTCTGTGCCTAGGGCCAGTTGAAGAGGAAACAAACCATAGAGACAAAACTCAGAATTCTTTATTTTGTAAGGTTCAAGGAGCTACTACAAACCATGTTGGATTAGGGTTCCAAATTCATCTATCTATACAGGAGAGAACGGAGGGAAACCTAAATATAAAAACTGCTACTGTAGACGAACGCTTCAACCTAGAAGAACAATATTTGGTGAGCCAAGTGGGATTTGTGTACTGATCATTAACAACAAGTATCATCAAGATTGGGTGAAAAAATATTTGCTGGTGTTTCGGAAACTTGTAATTTCTTAGAAGCTTGGCAACCCCGCTCAATGAAAGTGCTTTTCCACAGTCTGTGCTTAGGGCTTCTTGAAGAGGAAACAAACCATAGAGACAAAACTGAGAACTCCTTTATTGTGTCAAGTTTCAAAGAGCTACTACAATCCATGTTGGATTTACAGTTCCAAATTCATCTATCTATATAGGAGAAAACAGAGAGAAACCTAAATATAAAAACTGCTACTGTAGACGAACGCTTCAACCTAGAAGAACAAAATTTGGTGAGTCAAGTGGGATTTGTGTACTGATCATTAACAACAAGTATCATCAAGATTGGGTGAAAAAATATTTGCTGGTGTTTCGGAAACTTGTAATTTCTTAGAAGCTTGGCAACCACTCTCAATGAAAGTGCTTTTCCACAGTCTGTGCCTAGGGCTACTTGAAGAGGAAACAAACCATAGAGACAAAACTGAGAACTCCTTTATTCTGTCAAGTTTCAAAGAGCTACTACAAACCATGTTGGATTTAGAGTTCCAAATTCATCTATCTATATATGAGAGAACAGAGTGAAACCTAAATATAAAAACTGCTCCTGTAGACGAACGCTTCAACGTAGAAGAACAAAATTGGGTGAGCCAAGTGGGATTTGTGTACTGATCATTACCACCAAGTATCATCAAGATTGGGTGAAAAAATATTTACTGGTATTTTGGAAACTCGTTATTTCTTAGAAGCTTGGCAACCCATCTCAATGAAAGTGCTTCCACAGTCTGTGCGTAGGGCTACTTGAAGAGGAAACAAACCATAGAGACAAAACTGAGAACTCCTTTATTTTGTCAAGTTTCAAAGAGCTACTACAATCCATGTTGGATTTAGAGTTCCAAATTCATCTATCTATGTAGGAGAGAACAGAGAGAAACCTAAATATAAAAACTGCTACTGTAGACGAACGCTTCAACCTAGAAGAACAAAATTTGGTGAGCCAAGTGGGATCTGTGTTCTCATCATTACCACCAAGTATCATCAAGATTGGGTGAAAAAATATTTGATGGTATTTCGGAAACTCGTTATTTCTTAGAAGCTTGGCAACCCCTCTCATTGAAAGTGCTTTTCCACAGTCGGTGCCTAGGGCTACTTGAAGAGGAAACAAACAATAGAGACAAAACTCAGAATTCTTTATTTTGTCAAGATTCAAAGAGCTACTACACACCATGTTGGATTAGGGTTCCAAATTCTTCTATCTATACAGGAGAGAACGGAGGGAAACCTAAATATAAAAACTGCTACTGTAGACGAACGCTTCAACCCAGAAGAACAAAATTTGGCGAGCCAAGTGGGATTTGTGTACTGATCATTACCACCAAGTATCATCTAGATTGGGTGAAAAAATATTTGCTGGTATTTCGGAAACTCGTAATTTCTTAGAAGCTTGGCAACTACTCTCAATGAAAGTGCTTTTCCACAGTCTGTGACTAGGGCTACATGAAGAGGAAAGAAACCATAGAGACAAAACTGAGAACTCCTTTATTTTGTCAAGTTTCAAAGAGCTACTACAAACCATGTTGGATTTAGAGTTCCAAATTCATCTATCTATATATGAGAGAACAGAGTGAAACCTAAATATAAAAACTGCTACTGTAGACGAACGCTTCAACGTAGAAGAACAAAATTTGGTGAGCCAAGTGGGATTTGTGTACTGATCATTACCACGAAGTATCATCAAAATTGGGTGAAAAAATATTTGCTGGTATTTCGGAAACTCGTTATTTCTTAGAAGCTTGGCAACCCCTCTCAATGAAAGTGCTTTTCCACAGTCTGTGCCTAGGGCTACTTGAAGAGGAAACAAACCATAGAGACAAAACTGAGAACTCCTTAATTTTGTCAAGTTTCAAAGAGCTACTACAATCCATGTTGGATTTAGAGTTCCAAATTCATCTATCTATATATAGGAGCACAGAGTGAAACCTAAATATAAAAACTGCTACTGTAGACAAACGCTTCAACCTAGAAGAACAAAATTTGGTGAGCCAATTGGGATCTGTGTACTCATCATTACCACCAACTATCATCAATTGGGTGAAAAAATATTTGCTGGTGTTTCGGAAACTCGTTATTTCTTAGAAGATTTGCAACCCCTCTCAATGAAAGTGCTTTTCCACAGTCTGTGCCTAGGGCTACTTGAAGAGGAAACAAACCATAGAGACAAAACTGAGAACTCCTTTATTTTGTCAAGATTCAAAGAGCTTCTACAAACCCTGTTGGATTTAAAGTTCCAAATTCATCTATCTATACAGGAGAGAACAGAGGGAAACCTAAATATAAAAACTGCTACTGTAGACGAACGCTTCAACCTAGGAGAACAAAATTTGGTGAGCCAAGTTGGATTTGTGTAGTGATCATTACCACCAAGTATCATCAAGATTGGGTGAAAAAATATTTGCTGGTATTTCGGAAACTCGTAATTTCTTAGAAGCTGGGCAACCCCTCTCAATGAAAGTGCTTTTCCACAGTCTGTGACTAGGGCTACTTGAAGAGGAAAGAAACCATAGAGACAAAACTGAGAACTCCTTTATTTTGTCAAGTTTCAAAGAGCTACTACAAACCATGTTGGATTTAGATTCCCAAATTCATCTATCTATACATTAGAGAACAGAGGGAAACCTAAATATAAAAACTGCTACTGTAGACGAACGCTTCAACCTAGAAGAACAAAATTTGGTGAGCCAAGTGGGATCTGTGTTCTCATCATTACCACCAAGTATCATCAAGATTGGGTGAAAAAATATTTGCTGGTATTTCGGAAACTCGTTATTTCTTAGAAGCGTGGCAACCCCTCTCATTGAAAGTGCTTTTCCACAGTCTGTGCATAGGGCTTCTTGAAGAGGAAACAAACCATAGAGACAAAACTCAGAATTCTTTATTTTGTCAAGATTCAAAGAGCTACTACACACCATGTTGGATTAGGGTTCCAAATTCATCTATCTATACAGGAGAGAACGGAGGGAAACCTAAACATAAAAACTGCTACTGTAGACGAACGCTTCAACCCAGAAGAACAAAATTTGGTGAGCCAAGTGGGATTTGTGTGCTGATCATTACCACCAAGTATCATCAAGATTGGGTGAAAAAATATTTGCTGGTATTTCGGAAACTCGTAATATCTTAGAAGCTTGGCAACCACTCTCAATGAAAGTGCTTTTCCACAGTCTGAGCCTAGGGCTACGTGAAGAGGAAACAAACCATAGAGACAAAGCTGAGAACTCCTTTATTTTGTCAAGTTTCAAAGAGCTACTACAAACCATGTTGGATTTAGAGTTCCAAATTCATCTATCTATATATGAGAGAACAGAGTGAAACCTAAATATAAAAACTGCTACTGTAGACGAACGCTTCAACCTAGAAGAACAAAATTTGGTGAGCCAAGTGGGATTTGTGTACTGATCATTACCACCAAGTATCATCAAAATTGGGTGAAAAAATATTTGCTGGTATTTCGGAAACTCGTTATTTCTTAGAAGCTTGGCAACCCCTCTCAATTAAAGTGATTTTCCACAGTCTGTGCCTAGAGCTACTTGAAGAGGAAACAAACCATAGAGACAAAACTAAAAACTAGTTTATTTTGTCAAGTTTCAAAGAGCTACTACAAACCATGTTGGATTTAGAGTTCCAAATTCATCTATCTATATATCAGAGAACAGAGTGAAACCTAAATATAAAAACTGCTCCTGTAGATGAACGCTTCAACCTAGAAGAACAAAATTTGGTGAGCCAAGTGGGATTTGTGTACTGATCATTACCACCAAGTATCATCAAGATTGGGTGAAGAAATATTTGCTGGTATTTTAGAAACTCGTTATTTCTTAGAAGCTTGGCAACCCCTCTCAATGAAAGTGCTTTTCCACAGTCTGTGCCTAGGGCTACTTGAAGAGGAAACAAACCATAGAGAAAAAACTGAGATCTCCTTTATTTTGTCAAGTTTCCAAGAGCTACTACAATCCATGTTGGATTTAGAGTTCCAAATTCATCTATCTATATAGGAGAGAACAGAGGGAAACCTAAATATAAAAACTGCTACTGTAGACGAAAGCTTCAAACTAGAAGAACAAAATTTGGTGAGCCAAGTGGGATTTGTGTACTGATCATTACCACCAAGTATCATCAAGATTGGGTGAAAAAATATTTGCTGGTATTTCGGAAACTCGTTATTTCTTAGAAGATTGGCAACCCCTCTCATTGAAAGTGCTTTTCCACAGTCTGTGCCTAGGGCTAGTTGAAGAGGAAACAAACCATAGAGACAAAACTCAGAATTCTTTATTTTGTAAGGTTCAAGGAGCTACTACAAACCATGTTGGATTAGGGTTCCAAATTCATCTATCTATACAGGAGAGAACGGAGGGAAACTTAAATATAAAAACTGCTACTGTAGACGAACGCTTCAACCTAGAAGAACAATATTTGGTGAGCCAAGTGGGATCTGTGTACTCATCATTACCACCAAGTATCATCAAAATTGGGTGAAAAAATATTTGCTGGTATTTCGGAAACTCGTTATTTCTTAGAAGCTTGGCAACCCGTCTCAATGAAAGTGCTTTTCCACAGTCTGTGCCTAGGGCTACTTGAAGAGGAAACAAACCATAGAGACAAAACTGAGAACTCCATTGTTTTGTCAAGTTTCAAAGATCTACTACAATCCATGTTGGATTTAGAGTTCCAAATTCATCTATCTATATAGGAGAGAACAGAGAGAAACCTAAATATAAAAACTGCTACTGTAGACGAACGCTTCAACCTAGAAGAACAAAATTTGGTGAGTCAAGTGGGATTTGTGTACTGATCATTAACAACAAGTATCATCAAGATTGGGAGAAAAAATATTTGCTGGTGTTTCGGAAACTTGTAATTTCTTAGAAGCTTGGCAACCACTCTCAATGAAAGTGCTTTTCCACAGTCTGTGCCTAGGGCTACTTGAAGAGGAAACAAACCATAGAGACAAAACTGAGAACTCCTTTATTCTGTCAAGTTTCAAAGAGCTACTACAAACCATGTTGGATTTAGAGTTCCAAATTCATCTATCTATATATGAGAGAACAGAGTGAAACCTAAATATAAAAACTGCTCCTGTAGACGAACGCTTCAACGTAGAAGAACAAAATTGGGTGAGCCAAGTGGGATTTGTGTACTGATCATTACCACCAAGTATCATCAAGATTGGGTGAAAAAATATTTACTGGTATTTTGGAAACTCGTTATTTCTTAGAAGCTTGGCAACCCATCTCAATGAAAGTGCTTCCACAGTCTGTGCCTAGGGCTACTTGAAGAGGAAACAAACCATAGAGACAAAACTGAGAACTCCTTTATTTTGTCAAGTTTCAAAGAGCTACTACAATCCATGTTGGATTTAGAGTTCCAAATTCATCTATCTATGTAGGAGAGAACAGAGAGAAACCTAAATATAAAAACTGCTACTGTAGACGAACGCTTCAACCTAGAAGAACAAAATTTGGTGAGCCAAGTGGGATCTGTGTTCTCATCATTACCACCAAGTATCATCAAGATTGGGTGAAAAAATATTTGATGGTATTTCGGAAACTCGTTATTTCTTAGAAGCTTGGCAACCCCTCTCATTGAAAGTGCTTTTCCACAGTCTGTGCCTAGGGCTACTTGAAGAGGAAACAAACAATAGAGACAAAACTCAGAATTCTTTATTTTGTCAAGATTCAAAGAGCTACTACACACCATGTTGGATTAGGGTTCCAAATTCTTCTATCTATACAGGAGAGAACGGAGGGAAACCTAAATATAAAAACTGCTACTGTAGACGAACGCTTCAACCCAGAAGAACAAAATTTGGTGAGCCAAGTGGGATTTGTGTACTGATCATTACCACCGAGTATCATCTAGATTGGGTGAAAAAATATTTGCTGGTATTTCGGAAACTCGTAATTTCTTAGAAGCTTGGCAACCACTCTCAATGAAAGTGCTTTTCCACAGTCTGTGACTAGGGCTACATGAAGAGGAAAGAAACCATAGAGACAAAACTGAAAACTCCTTTATTTTGTCAAGTTTCAAAGAGCTACTACAAACCATGTTGGATTTAGAGTTCCAAATTCATCTATCTATATATGAGAGAACAGAGTGAAACCTAAATATAAAAACTGCTACTGTAGACGAACGCTTCAACGTAGAAGAACAAAATTTGGTGAGCCAAGTGGGATTTGTGTACTGATCATTACCACGAAGTATCATCAAAATTGGGTGAAAAAATATTTGCTGGTATTTCGGAAACTCGTTATTTCTTAGAAGCTTGGCAACCCCTCTCAATGAAAGTGCTTTTCCACAGTCTGTGCCTAGGGCTACTTGAAGAGGAAACAAACCATAGAGACAAAACTAAGAACTAGTTTATTTTGTCAAGTTTCAAAGAGCTACTACAAACCATGTTGGATTTAGAGTTCCAAATTCATCTATCTATATATCAGAGAACAGAGTGAAACCTAAATATAAAAACTGCTCCTGTAGACGAACGCTTCAACGTAGAAGAACAAAATTGGGTGAGCCAAGTGGGTTTTGTGTACTTATCATTACCACCAAGTATCATCAAGATTGGGTGAAAAAATATTTGCTGGTATTTTGGAAACTCGTTATTGCATAGAAGCTTGGCAACCCATCTCAATGAAAGTGCTTTTCCACAGTCTGTGCCTAGGGCTACTTGAAGAGGAAACAAACCATAGAGACAAAACTGAGAACTCCTTAATTTTGTCAAGTTTCAAAGAGCTACTACAATCCATGTTGGATTTAGAGTTCCAAATTCATCTATCTATATATAGGAGCACAGAGTGAAACCTAAATATAAAAACTGCTACTGTAGACAAACGCTTCAACCTAGAAGAACAAAATTTGGTGAGCCAATTGGGATCTGTGTACTCATCATTACCACCAACTATCATCAATTGGGTGAAAAAATATTTGCTGGTGTTTCGGAAACTCGTTATTTCTTAGAAGCTTTGCAACCCCTCTCAATGAAAGTGCTTTTCCACAGTCTGTGCCTAGGGCTACTTGAAGAGGAAACAAACCATAGAGACAAAACTGAGAACTCCTTTATTTTGTCAAGATTCAAAGAGCTTCTACAAACCCTGTTGGATTTAAAGTTCCAAATTCATCTATCTATACAGGAGAGAACAGAGGGAAACCTAAATATAAAAACTGCTACTGTAGACGAACGCTTCAACCCAGAAGAACAAAACTTGGTGAGCCAAGTGGGATTTGTGTGCTGATCATTACCACCAAGTATCATCAAGATTGGGTGAAAAAATATTTGCTGGTATTTCGGAAACTCGTAATATCTTAGAAGCTTGGCAACCACTCTCAATGAAAGTGCTTTTCCACAGTCTGTGCCTAGGGCTACGTGAAGAGGAAACAAACCATAGAGACAAAGCTGAGAACTCCTTTATTTTGTCAAGTTTCAAAGAGCTACTACAAACCATGTTGGATTTAGAGTTCCAAATTCCTCTATCTATATATGAGAGAACAGAGTGAAACCTAAATATAAAAACTGCTACTGTAGACGAACGCTTCAACCTAGAAGAACAAAATTTGGTGAGCCAAGTGGGATTTGTGTACTGATCATTACCACGAAGTATCATCAAAATTGGGTGAAAAAATATTTGCTGGTATTTCGGAAACTCGTTATTTCTTAGAAGCTTGGCAACCCCTCTCAATTAAAGTGATTTTCCACAGTCTGTGCCTAGAGCTACTTGAAGAGGAAACAAACCATAGAGACAAAACTAAGAACTAGTTTATTTTGTCAAGTTTCAAAGAGCTACTACAAACCATGTTGGATTTAGAGTTCCAAATTCATCTATCTATATATCAGAGAACAGAGTGAAACCTAAATATAAAAACTGCTCCTGTAGATGAACGCTTCAACGTAGAAGAACAAAATTGGGTGAGCCAAGTGGGTTTTGTGTACTTATCATTACCACCAAGTATAATCAAGATTGGTTGAAAAAATATTTGCTGGTATTTTGGAAAATCGTTATTGCATAGAAGCTTGGCAACCCATCTCAATGAAAGTGCTTTTCGACAGTCTGTGCTTGGGCTACTTGAAGAGGAAACAAACCATAGAGACAAAACTGAGAACTCCTTTATTTTGTCAAGTTTCAAAGAGCTACTACAATCCATGTTGGATTTAGAGTTCCAAATTCATCTATCTATATATGAGAGCACAGAGTGAAACCTAAATATAAAAACTGCTACTGTAGACAAACGCTTCAACCTAGAAGAACAAAATTTGGTGAGCCAATTGGGATCTGTGTACTCATCATTACCACCAAGTATCATCAATTGGGTGAAAAAATATTTGCTGGTATTTCGGAAACTCGTTATTTCTTAGAAGCTTGGCAACCCCTCTCAATTAAAGTGATTTTCCACAGTCTGTGCCTAGAGCTACTTGAAGAGGAAACAAACCATAGAGACAAAACTAAAAACTAGTTTATTTTGTCAAGTTTCAAAGAGCTACTACAAACCATGTTGGATTTAGAGTTCCAAATTCATCTATCTATATATCAGAGAACAGAGTGAAACCTAAATATAAAAACTGCTCCTGTAGATGAACGCTTCAACCTAGAAGAACAAAATTTGGTGAGCCAAGTGGGATTTGTGTACTGATCATTACCACCAAGTATCATCAAGATTGGGTGAAGAAATATTTGCTGGTATTTTAGAAACTCGTTATTTCTTAGAAGCTTGGCAACCCCTCTCAATGAAAGTGCTTTTCCACAGTCTGTGCCTAGGGCTACTTGAAGAGGAAACAAACCATAGAGAAAAAACTGAGATCTCCTTTATTTTGTCAAGTTTCCAAGAGCTACTACAATCCATGTTGGATTTAGAGTTCCAAATTCATCTATCTATATAGGAGAGAACAGAGGGAAACCTAAATATAAAAACTGCTACTGTAGACGAAAGCTTCAAACTAGAAGAACAAAATTTGGTGAGCCAAGTGGGATTTGTGTACTGATCATTACCACCAAGTATCATCAAGATTGGGTGAAAAAATATTTGCTGGTATTTCGGAAACTCGTTATTTCTTAGAAGATTGGCAACCCCTCTCATTGAAAGTGCTTTTCCACAGTCTGTGCCTAGGGCTAGTTGAAGAGGAAACAAACCATAGAGACAAAACTCAGAATTCTTTATTTTGTAAGGTTCAAGGAGCTACTACAAACCATGTTGGATTAGGGTTCCAAATTCATCTATCTATACAGGAGAGAACGGAGGGAAACTTAAATATAAAAACTGCTACTGTAGACGAACGCTTCAACCTAGAAGAACAATATTTGGTGAGCCAAGTGGGATCTGTGTACTCATCATTACCACCAAGTATCATCAAAATTGGGTGAAAAAATATTTGCTGGTATTTCGGAAACTCGTTATTTCTTAGAAGCTTGGCAACCCGTCTCAATGAAAGTGCTTTTCCACAGTCTGTGCCTAGGGCTACTTGAAGAGGAAACAAACCATAGAGACAAAACTGAGAACTCCATTGTTTTGTCAAGTTTCAAAGATCTACTACAATCCATGTTGGATTTAGAGTTCCAAATTCATCTATCTATATAGGAGAGAACAGAGAGAAACCTAAATATAAAAACTGCTACTGTAGACGAACGCTTCAACCTAGAAGAACAAAATTTGGTGAGTCAAGTGGGATTTGTGTACTGATCATTAACAACAAGTATCATCAAGATTGGGAGAAAAAATATTTGCTGGTGTTTCGGAAACTTGTAATTTCTTAGAAGCTTGGCAACCACTCTCAATGAAAGTGCTTTTCCACAGTCTGTGCCTAGGGCTACTTGAAGAGGAAACAAACCATAGAGACAAAACTGAGAACTCCTTTATTCTGTCAAGTTTCAAAGAGCTACTACAAACCATGTTGGATTTAGAGTTCCAAATTCATCTATCTATATATGAGAGAACAGAGTGAAACCTAAATATAAAAACTGCTCCTGTAGACGAACGCTTCAACGTAGAAGAACAAAATTGGGTGAGCCAAGTGGGATTTGTGTACTGATCATTACCACCAAGTATCATCAAGATTGGGTGAAAAAATATTTACTGGTATTTTGGAAACTCGTTATTTCTTAGAAGCTTGGCAACCCATCTCAATGAAAGTGCTTCCACAGTCTGTGCCTAGGGCTACTTGAAGAGGAAACAAACCATAGAGACAAAACTGAGAACTCCTTTATTTTGTCAAGTTTCAAAGAGCTACTACAATCCATGTTGGATTTAGAGTTCCAAATTCATCTATCTATGTAGGAGAGAACAGAGAGAAACCTAAATATAAAAACTGCTACTGTAGACGAACGCTTCAACCTAGAAGAACAAAATTTGGTGAGCCAAGTGGGATCTGTGTTCTCATCATTACCACCAAGTATCATCAAGATTGGGTGAAAAAATATTTGATGGTATTTCGGAAACTCGTTATTTCTTAGAAGCTTGGCAACCCCTCTCATTGAAAGTGCTTTTCCACAGTCTGTGCCTAGGGCTACTTGAAGAGGAAACAAACAATAGAGACAAAACTCAGAATTCTTTATTTTGTCAAGATTCAAAGAGCTACTACACACCATGTTGGATTAGGGTTCCAAATTCTTCTATCTATACAGGAGAGAACGGAGGGAAACCTAAATATAAAAACTGCTACTGTAGACGAACGCTTCAACCCAGAAGAACAAAATTTGGTGAGCCAAGTGGGATTTGTGTACTGATCATTACCACCGAGTATCATCTAGATTGGGTGAAAAAATATTTGCTGGTATTTCGGAAACTCGTAATTTCTTAGAAGCTTGGCAACCACTCTCAATGAAAGTGCTTTTCCACAGTCTGTGACTAGGGCTACATGAAGAGGAAAGAAACCATAGAGACAAAACTGAAAACTCCTTTATTTTGTCAAGTTTCAAAGAGCTACTACAAACCATGTTGGATTTAGAGTTCCAAATTCATCTATCTATATATGAGAGAACAGAGTGAAACCTAAATATAAAAACTGCTACTGTAGACGAACGCTTCAACGTAGAAGAACAAAATTTGGTGAGCCAAGTGGGATTTGTGTACTGATCATTACCACGAAGTATCATCAAAATTGGGTGAAAAAATATTTGCTGGTATTTCGGAAACTCGTTATTTCTTAGAAGCTTGGCAACCCCTCTCAATGAAAGTGCTTTTCCACAGTCTGTGCCTAGGGCTACTTGAAGAGGAAACAAACCATAGAGACAAAACTAAGAACTAGTTTATTTTGTCAAGTTTCAAAGAGCTACTACAAACCATGTTGGATTTAGAGTTCCAAATTCATCTATCTATATATCAGAGAACAGAGTGAAACCTAAATATAAAAACTGCTCCTGTAGACGAACGCTTCAACGTAGAAGAACAAAATTGGGTGAGCCAAGTGGGTTTTGTGTACTTATCATTACCACCAAGTATCATCAAGATTGGGTGAAAAAATATTTGCTGGTATTTTGGAAACTCGTTATTGCATAGAAGCTTGGCAACCCATCTCAATGAAAGTGCTTTTCCACAGTCTGTGCCTAGGGCTACTTGAAGAGGAAACAAACCATAGAGACAAAACTGAGAACTCCTTAATTTTGTCAAGTTTCAAAGAGCTACTACAATCCATGTTGGATTTAGAGTTCCAAATTCATCTATCTATATATAGGAGCACAGAGTGAAACCTAAATATAAAAACTGCTACTGTAGACAAACGCTTCAACCTAGAAGAACAAAATTTGGTGAGCCAATTGGGATCTGTGTACTCATCATTACCACCAACTATCATCAATTGGGTGAAAAAATATTTGCTGGTGTTTCGGAAACTCGTTATTTCTTAGAAGCTTTGCAACCCCTCTCAATGAAAGTGCTTTTCCACAGTCTGTGCCTAGGGCTACTTGAAGAGGAAACAAACCATAGAGACAAAACTGAGAACTCCTTTATTTTGTCAAGATTCAAAGAGCTTCTACAAACCCTGTTGGATTTAAAGTTCCAAATTCATCTATCTATACAGGAGAGAACAGAGGGAAACCTAAATATAAAAACTGCTACTGTAGACGAACGCTTCAACCCAGAAGAACAAAACTTGGTGAGCCAAGTGGGATTTGTGTGCTGATCATTACCACCAAGTATCATCAAGATTGGGTGAAAAAATATTTGCTGGTATTTCGGAAACTCGTAATATCTTAGAAGCTTGGCAACCACTCTCAATGAAAGTGCTTTTCCACAGTCTGTGCCTAGGGCTACGTGAAGAGGAAACAAACCATAGAGACAAAGCTGAGAACTCCTTTATTTTGTCAAGTTTCAAAGAGCTACTACAAACCATGTTGGATTTAGAGTTCCAAATTCCTCTATCTATATATGAGAGAACAGAGTGAAACCTAAATATAAAAACTGCTACTGTAGACGAACGCTTCAACCTAGAAGAACAAAATTTGGTGAGCCAAGTGGGATTTGTGTACTGATCATTACCACGAAGTATCATCAAAATTGGGTGAAAAAATATTTGCTGGTATTTCGGAAACTCGTTATTTCTTAGAAGCTTGGCAACCCCTCTCAATTAAAGTGATTTTCCACAGTCTGTGCCTAGAGCTACTTGAAGAGGAAACAAACCATAGAGACAAAACTAAGAACTAGTTTATTTTGTCAAGTTTCAAAGAGCTACTACAAACCATGTTGGATTTAGAGTTCCAAATTCATCTATCTATATATCAGAGAACAGAGTGAAACCTAAATATAAAAACTGCTCCTGTAGATGAACGCTTCAACGTAGAAGAACAAAATTGGGTGAGCCAAGTGGGTTTTGTGTACTTATCATTACCACCAAGTATAATCAAGATTGGTTGAAAAAATATTTGCTGGTATTTTGGAAAATCGTTATTGCATAGAAGCTTGGCAACCCATCTCAATGAAAGTGCTTTTCGACAGTCTGTGCTTGGGCTACTTGAAGAGGAAACAAACCATAGAGACAAAACTGAGAACTCCTTTATTTTGTCAAGTTTCAAAGAGCTACTACAATCCATGTTGGATTTAGAGTTCCAAATTCATCTATCTATATATGAGAGCACAGAGTGAAACCTAAATATAAAAACTGCTACTGTAGACAAACGCTTCAACCTAGAAGAACAAAATTTGGTGAGCCAATTGGGATCTGTGTACTCATCATTACCACCAAGTATCATCAATTGGGTGAAAAAATATTTGCTGGTATTTCGGAAACTCGTTATTTCTTAGAAGCTTGGCAACCCCTCTCAATGAAAGTGCTTTTTCCACAGTCTGTGCCTAGGGCTACTTGAAGAGGAAACAAACCATAGAGACAAAACAGAGAACTTCTTTATTTTGTCAAGATTCAAAGAGCTACTACAAACCCTGTTGGATTTAGAGTTCCAAATTCATCAATCTATACAGGAGAGAACAGAGGGAAACCTAAATATAAAAACTGCTACTGTAGACGAACGCTTCAACCTAGATGAACAAAATTTGGTGAGCCAAGTTGGATTTGTGTACTGATCATTACCACCAAGTATCATCAAGATTGGGTGAAAAAATATTTGCTGGTATTTCGGAAACTCGTAATTTCTTAGAAGCATGGCAACCCCTCTCAATGGAAGTGCTTTTCCACAGTCTGTGCCTAGGGCTACTTGAAGAGGAAACAAATCATAGAGACAAAACTGAGAACTCCTATATTTTGTCAAGTTTCAAAGAGCTACTACAAACCATGTGGGATTTAGAGTTCCAAATTCATCTATTTATATATGAGAGAACAGAGTGAAACCTAAATATAAAAACTGCTACTGTAGACGAACGCTTCAACCTAGAAGAACAAAATTTGGTGAGCCAAGTGGGATTTGTGTACTGTTCATTTCCACCAAGTATCATCAAGATTGGGTGATAAAATATTTGCTGGTGTTTGGAAAGTTGTAATTTCTTAGAAGCTTGGCAACCCCTCTCAATGGAAGTGCTTTTCCACAGTCTGTGCCTAGGGCTACTTGAAGAGGAAACAAATCATAGAGACAAAACTGAGAACTCCTATATTTTGTCAAGTTTCAAAGAGCTACTACAAACCATGTGGGATTTAGAGTTCCAAATTCATCTATTTATATATGAGAGAACAGAGTGAAACCTAAATATAAAAACTGCTACTGTAGACGAACGCTTCAACCTAGAAGAACAAAATTTGGTGAGCCAAGTGGGATTTGTGTACTGATCATTACCACCAAGTATCATCAAGATTGGGTGAAAAAATATTTGCTGGTATTTTAGAAACTCGTTATTTCTTAGAAGCTTGGCAACCCCTCTCAATGAAAGTGCTTTTCCACAGTCTGTGCCTAGGGCTACTTGAAGAGGAAACAAACCATAGAGACAAAACTGAGAACTCCTTTATTTTGTCAAGTTTCAAAGAGCTACTACAAACCATGTTGGATTTAGAGTTCCAAATTCATCTATCTATATAGGAGAGAACAGAGAGAAACCTAAATATAAAAACTGCTACTGTAGACGAACGCTTCAACCTAGAAGAACAAAATTTGGTGAGCCAAGTGGGATTTGTGTACTGATCATTAACAACAAGTATCATCAAGATTGGGAGAAGAAATATTTGCTGGTGTTTCGGAAACTTGTAATTTCTTAGAAGCTTGGCAACCACTCTCAATGAAAGTGCTTTTCCACATTCTGTGCCTAGGGATTCTTGAAGAGGAAACAAACCATAGAGACAAAACTCAGAATTCTTTATTTTGTCAAGATTCAAAGAGCTACTACACACCATGTTGGATTAGGGTTCCAAATTCATCTATCTATACAGGAGAGAACGGAGGGAAACCTAAATATAAAAACTGCTACTGTAGACGAACGCTTCAACCCAGAAGAACAAAATTTGGTGAGCCAAGTGGGATTTGTGTACTGATCATTACCACCAAGTATCATCAAGATTGGGTGAAAAAATATTTGCTGGTATTTCGGAAACTCGTTATTTCTTAGAAGCTTGGCAACCCCTCTCAATGAAAGTGCTTTTCCACAGTCTGTGCCTAGGGCTACTTGAAGAGGAAACAAACCATAGAGAAAAAACTGAGATCTCCTTTATTTTGTCAAGTTTCCAAGAGCTACTACAATCCATGTTGGATTTAGAGTTAAAATTCATCTATCTATATAGGAGAGAAAGAGAGAAACCTAAATATAAAAACTGCTACTGTAGACAAACGCTTCAACCTAGAAGAACAAAATTTGGTGAGCCAAGTGGGATTTGTGTACTGATCATTAACAACAAGTATCATCAAGATTGGGAGAAAAAATATTTGCTGGTGTTTCGGAAACTCGTAATTTCTTAGAAGCTTGGCAACCACTCTCAATGAAAGTGCTTTTCCACAGTCTGTGCCTAGGGCTACTTGAAGAGGAAACAAACCATAGAGACAAAACTGAGAACTCCTTTATTTTGTCAAGTTTCAAAGAGCTACTACAAACCATGTTGGATTTAGAGTTCCAAATTCATCTATCTATATATGAGAGAACAGAGTGAAACCTAAATATAAAAACTGCTACTGTAGACGAACGCTTCAACCTAGAAGAACAAAATTTGGTGAGCCAAGTGGGATTTGTGTACTGATCATTACCACCAAGTATCATCAAGATTGGGTGAAAAAATATTTGCTGGTATTTTAGAAACTCGTTATTTCTTAGAAGCTTGGCAACCCATCTCAATGAAATTGCTTTCCACAGTCTGTGCCTGGGGCTACTTGAAGAGGAAACAAACATAGAGACAAAACTGAGAACTCCTTTATTTTGTCAAGTTTCAAAGAGCTACTACAAACCATGTTGGATTTAGAGTTCCAAATTCATCTATCTATATAGGAGAGAACAGAGGGAAACCTAAATATAAAAACTGCTACTGTAGACGAAAGCTTCAAACTAGAAGAACAAAATTTGGTGAGCCAAGTGGGATTTGTGTACTGATCATTACCACCAAGTATCATCAAAATTGGGTGAAAAAATATTTGCTAATATTTCGGAAACTCGTTATTTCTTAGAAGATTGGCAACCCCTCTCAATGAAAGTGCTTTTCCACAGTCTGTGCCTAGGGCTACTTGAAGAGGAAACAAACCATAGAGAAAAAACTGAGATCTCCTTTATTTTGTCAAGTTTCCAAGAGCTACTACAATCCATGTTGGATTTAGAGTTCCAAATTCATCTATCTATATAGGAGAGAACAGAGAGAAACCTAAATATAAAAACTGCTACGGTAGACGAACGCTTCAACCTAGAAGAACAAAATTTGGTGAGCCAAGTGGGATTTGTGTACTGATCATTACCACCAAGTATCATCAAGATTAATTGAAAAAATATTTGCTGGTGTTTCAGAAACTTGTAATTTCTTAGAAGCTTGGCAACCACTCTAAATGAAATTGCTTTTCCACAGTCTGTGCCTAGGGCTACTTGAAGAGGAAACAAACCACAGAGACAAAACTGAGAACTCCTTTATTTTGTCAAGTTTCAAAGAGCTACTACAAACCATGTTGGATTTAGAGTTCCAAATTCATCTACCTATATAGGAGAGAACAGAGGGAAACATAAATTTAAAAACTGCTACTGTAGACGAACGCTTCATCCTAGAAGAACAAAATTTGGTGAGCCGAGTGGTATTTGTGTACTGATCATTAGCAACAAGTATCATCAAGATTGGGTGAAAAAATATTTGCTTCTATTTCGGAAACTCTTTATTTCTTAGAAGCTTGGCAACCCATCTCAATGAAAGTGCTTTCCACAGTCTGTGCCTAGGGCTACTTGAAGAGGAAACAAACCATAGAGACAAAACTGAGAACTCCTTTATTTTGTCAAGTTTCAAAGAGCTACTACAAACCATGTTGGATTTAGAGTTCCAAATTCATCTATCTATACAGGAGAGAACAGAGGGAAACCTAAATATAAAAACTGCTACTGTAGACGATCGCTTCATCCTAGAAGAACAAAATTTGGTGAGCCAAGTGGGAATTTTGTACTGATCGTTACCACCAAGTATCATCAAGATTGGGTGAAAAAATATGTGAAGATATTTTTGAAAATCGTTATTTCTTAGAAGCTTGGCAACCCATCTCAATGAAAGTGCTTACACAGTCTGTGCCTTGGGCTACTTGAAGAGGAAACAAACCATAGAGACAAAACTGAGAAACTCCTTTATTTTGTCAAGTTTCAAAGAGCTACTACAATCCATGTTGGATTTAGAGTTCCAAATTCATCTATCTATATAGGAGAGAAAGAGAGAAACCTAAATATAAAAACTGCTACTGTAGACGAACGCTTCAACCTAGAAGAACAAAATTTGGTGAGCCAAGTGGGATTTGTGTACTGATCATTACCACCAAGTATCATCAAGATTGGGTGAAAAAATATTTGCTGGTATTTCGGAAACTCGTTATTTCTTAGAAGCTTGGCAACCCCTCTCAATGAAAGTGGTTTTCCACAGTCTGTGCCTAGGGCTACTTGAAGAGGAAACAAACCATAGAGACAAAACTCAGAATTCCTTTATTTTTTCAAGTTTCAAAGAGCTACTGCAAACCATGTTGTATTTAGAAGTTCCAAATTAATCTATCTATATATGAGAGAACAGAGGGAAACCTAAATATAAAAACTGCTACTGTAGACGAACGCTTCATCCAAGAAGAACAAAATTTGGTGAGCCAAGTGGGAATTTTGTACTGATCATTACCTCCAAGTATCATCAAGATTGGGTGAAAAATATGTGAAGATATTTTTGAACTCGTTATTTCTTAGAAGCTTGGCAACCCATCTCAATGAAAGTGCTTACACAGTCTGTGCCTTGGGCTACTTGAAGAGGAAACAAACCATAGAGACAAAACGGAGAACTCCTTTATTTTGTCATTTTTCAAAGAGCTACTACAATCCATGTTGGATTTAGAGTTCCAAATTCATCTATCTATATAGGAGAGAAAGAGAGAAACCTAAATATAAAAACTGCTACTGTAGACGAACGCTTCAACCTAGAAGAACAAAATTTGGTGAGCCAATTGGGATTTGTGTACTGATCATTACCACCAAGTGTCATCAAGATTGGGTAAAAAATATTTGCTGGTGTTTTGGAAACTTGTAATTTCTTAGAAGCTTGGCAACCACTCTCAATGAAAGTGCTTTTCCACAGTCGGTGCCTAGGGCTACTTGAAGAGGAAACAAACTATAGAGACAAAACTGAGAACTCCTTTATTTTGTCAAGTTTCAAAGAGCTACTACAAACCATGTTGGATTTAGAGTTCCAAATTCATCTATCTATACAGGAGAGAACAGAGGATAACCTAAATATGAAAACTGCTCCTGTAGACGAACGCATCAACGTAGAAGAACAAAATTTGGTGAGCCAAGTGGGATTTGTGTACTTATCATTACCACCAAGTATCATCAAGATTGGGTGAAAAAATATTTGCTGGTATTTTGGAAACTCGTTATTGCATAGAAGTTTGGCAACCCATCTCAATGAAAGTGCTTCCAAATCTGTGCCTTGGGCTACTTGAAGAGGAAACAAACCATAGAGACAAAACTGAGAACTCCTTTATTTTGTCAAGTTTCAAAGAGCTACTACAATCCATGTTGGATTTAGAGTTCCAAATTCATCTATCTATATATGAGAGCACAGAGTGAAACCTAAATATAAAAACTGCTACTGTAGACAAACGCTTCAACCTAGAAGAACAAAATTTGGTGAGCCAATTGGGATCTGTGTACTCATCATTACCACCAAGTATCATCAATTGGGTGAAAAAATATTTCCTGGTATTTAAGAAATTCCTTATTTCTTAGAAGCTTGGCAACCCTCTCAATGAAAGTGCTTTTCCACAGTCTGTGCCTAGGGCTACTTGAAGAGGAAACAAACCATAGAGACAAAACACAGAACTTCTTTATTTTGTCAAGATTCAAAGAGCTACTACAAACCATGTTGGATTTAGAGTTCCAAATTCATCTATCTATACAGGAGAGAACAGAGGGAAACCTAAATATAAAAACTGCTACTGTAGACGAACGCTTCAACCTAGAAGAACAAAATTTGGTGAGCCAAGTTGAATTTGTGTACTGATCATTACCACCAAGTATCATCAAGATTGGGTGAAAAAATATTTGCTGGTATTTCGGAAACTCGTAATTTCTTAGAAGCTTGGCAACCCCTCTCAATGAAAGTGCTTTTCCACAGTCTGTGACTAGGGCTACATGAAGAGGAAAGAAACCATAGAGACAAAACTGAGAACTCCTTTATTTTGTCAAGCTTCAAAGAGCTACTACAAACCATGTTGGATTTAGAGTCCCAAATTCATCTATCTTTACAGGAGAGAACAGAGAGAAACCTAAATATAAAAACTGCTACGGTAGACGAACGCTTCAAATTAGAAGAACAAAATTTGGTGAGCCAAGTGGGATTTGTGTACTGATCATTACCACCAAGTATCATCAAGATTAAGTGAAAAAATATTTGCTGGTGTTTCGGAAACTTGTAATTTCTTAGAAGCTTGGCAACCACTCTAAATGAAATTGCTTTTCCACAGTCTGTGCCTAGGGCTACTTGAAGAGGAAACAAACCATAGAGACAAAACTGACAACTCCTTTATTTGTCAAGTTTCAAAGAGCTACTACAAACCATGTTGTATTTAGAGTTCCAAATTCATCTATCTATATAGGAGAGAACAGAGGGAAACCTAAATTTAAAAACTGCTACTGTAGACGAACGCTTCAACCTAGAAGAACAAAATTTGGTGAGCCAAGTGGTATTTGTGTACTGATCATTAGCAACAAGTATCATCAAGATTGGGTGAAAAAATATTTGCTTCTATTTCGGAAACTCTTTATTTCTTAGAACTTGGCAACCCATCTCAATGAAAGTGCTTTCCACAGTCTGTGCCTAGGGCTACTTGAAGAAGAAACAATCCATAGAGACAAAACTGAGGACTCCTTTATTTTGTCAAGTTTCAAAGAGCTACTAGAAACCATGTGGTATTTAGAGTTCCAAATTCATCTATCTATACAGGAGAGAACAGAGGGAAACCTAAATATAAAAACTGCTACTGTAGACGAACGCTTCATCCTAGTAGAACAAAATTTGGTGAGCCAAGTGGGAATTTGTACTTATCATTACCACCAAGTATCATCAAGATTGGGTGAAAAAATATGTGAAGATATTTTTGAAACTCGTTATTTCTTAGAAGCTTGGCAACCCATCACAATGAAAGTGCTAACACAGTCTGTGCCTTGGGCTACTTGAAGAGGAAAAAAACCATAGAGACAAAACTGAGAACTCCTTTATTTTGTCAAGTTTCAAAGAGCTACTACAATCCATGTTGGATTTAGAGTTCCAAATTCATCTATCTATATAGGAGAGAACAGAGGGAAACCTAAATATAAAAACTGCTACTGTAGACGAACGTTTCAACCTGGAAGAACAAAATTTGGTGAGCCAATTGGGATCTATGTACTCATCATTACCACCAAGTATCATCAACATTGGGTGAAAACATATTTGCTGGAATTTTGGAAAATCGTTATTTCTTAGGAGCTTGGCAACCCATTTCAATGAAAGTGCTTTCCACAGTCTGTGCCTAGGGCTACTTGAAGAGGAAACAAACCATAGAGACAAAACTGAGAACTCCTTTATTTTGTCAAGTTTCAAAAAGCTACTACAAACCAGGTTGGATTTAGAGTTCCAAATTCATCTATCTATATATGAGAGAACAGAGTGAAACCTAAATATAAATACTGCTACTGTAGACGAACGCTTCAACCTAGAAGAACAAAATTTGGTGAGCCAAGTGGGATTTGTGTACTGATCATTACCACAAAGTATCATCAAGATTGGGTGAAAAAATATTTGCTGTTATTTTGAAATCTCGTTATTTCTTAGAAGCTTGGAAACCCATCTCAATGAAAGTGCTTCCACAGTCTGTGCCTATTGCTACTTGAAGAGGAAACAAACCATAGAGACAAAACTGAGAACTCCTGTATTTTGTCAAGTTTCAAAGAGCTACTACAATCCATGTTGGATTTAGAGTTCCAAATTCATCTATCTATATAGGAGAGAACAGAGAGAAACCTGAATAAAAACTGCTACTGTAGACGAACGCTTCAAACAAGAAGAACAAAATTTGGTGAGCCAAGTGGGATTTGTGTACTGATCATTAGCTACAAGTATCATCAAGATAGGGTGAAAAAATATTTTCTGGTATTTCGGAAACTCGTTATATCTTAGAAGCTTGGCAACCCCTCTCAATGAAAGTGCTTTTCCACAGTCTGTGACTAGGGCTACTTGAAGAGGAAACAAACCTTAGAGACAAAACTGAGAACTCCTTTATTTTGTCAAGTTTCAAAGAGTTACTACAAACCATGTTGGATTTAGAGTTCCAAATTCATCTATTTATATAGGAGTTAACAGAGGGAAACCTAAATATAAAAACTGCTACTGTAGGCGAAGCTTCAACCTAAAAGATCAAAATTTGGTGAGCCAAGTGGGATTTGTGTACTGATCATTAGCAACAAGTATCATCAAGATTGGGTGAAAAAATATTTGCTGGTATTTCGGAAACTCTTTATTTCTTAGAAACTTGGCAACCCCACTCAATGAAAGTGCTGTTCCACAGTGTGTGCCTAGGGCTAATTGAAGAGGAAACAATCCATAGAGACCAAACTGAGAACTCCTTTATTTTGTCAAGTTTCAAAGAGCTACTACAAACCATGTTGGATTTAGAGTTCCAAATTCATCTATCTATACAGGAGAGAACAGAGGGAAACCTAAATATAAAAACTGCTAGTGTAGACGAACGCTTCAACCTAGAAGAAGAGAATTTGGTGAGCCAAGTGGGATTTGTGTACTGATCATTACCACCGAGTATCATCAAGATTGGGTGAAAAAATATTTGCTGGTATTTTGGAAACTCGTAATTTCTTAGAAATTTGGCAACCCCTCGCAATGAAATTGCTTTTCCACAGTCTGTGACTAGGGCAACTTGAAAAGGAAACAAACCATAGAGACAAAACTGAGAACTCCTTTATTTTGTCAAGTTTCAAAAAGCTACTACAAACCATGTTGGATTTAGAGTTCCGAATTCATCTATCTATATATGAGAGAACAGAGTGAAACCAAAATAAAAACTGTGACTGTAGACGAACGCTTAAACCTAGAAGAACAAAATTTGGTGAGCCAAGTGGGATTTGTGTACTGATCATTACCACCAAGAATCATCAAAATTGGGTGAAAAAATATTTGCTGGTATTTCGGAAACTCGTTATTTCTTAAAACTTGGCAACCCCTCTCAATGAAAGTGCTTTTCCACAGTCTGTGCATAGGGCGACTTGAAGAGGAAACAAACCATAGAGACAAAACTGAGAACTCCTTTACTTTGTCAAGTTTCAAACAGCTATTACACACCATGATGGATTTAGAGTTCCAAATTCATCTATCTATGTAGGAGAGAACAGAGAGTAACCTAAATATGAAAACTGCTAGTGTAGACGAACGCTTCAAACCAGAAGAACAAAATTTGGTGACCCAAGCGCGATTTGTGTACTGATCATTACCACCAAGAATCATAAAAATTGGGTGAAAAAATATTTGCTGGTATTTTAGAAAATCGTTATTTTTTAGAAGCTTGGCAACCCCTCTCAATGAAAGTGCTTTTCCACAGTCTGTGCCAAGGATACTTGAAGAGGAAACAAACCATAGAGAAAAAACTGAGAACTCCTTTATTTTGTCAAGTTTCAAAGAGCTACTACAAACCATGTTGGATTTAGAGTTCCAAATTCATCTATCAATATAAAAGAGAACAGAGTGAAACCTAAATATAAAAACTGCTACTGTAGACGAACACTTCAAACGAGAAGACCAAAATTTGGTGAGCCAAGTGCGATATGTGTACTTATCATTACCACCAAGTATCATCAAGAATGGGTGAAAAAATATTTGCTGGTATTTCCGAAAATAGTTTTTTCTTAGAAGCTTGGCAAACCCTCTCAATGAAAATGCTTTTCCACACTCTGTTCCTAGGGCTACATGAAGATGAAAGAAAGCATAAAGACAAAACTGAGAACTCTTTTATTTTGACAGGTTTCAAAGAGCTACTACAAACCATGTTTGATTTAGAGTTACAAATTCATCTATCTATATGGGAGAGAACAGAGTGAAACCTAAATATAAAAACTGCTACTGTAGACGAACGCTTCTCCCTAGAAGAACAAAATTTGGTGAGCCAAGTGGGATTTGTGTACTGATCATTACCTTTAAGTATCATCAACATTGGGTGAAAAAATATTTGCTGGTATTTCGGAAAATCGTTATTTCTTAGAAGCTTGGAAACCCCTCTCAATTAAAGTGCTTTTCCACAGTCTGTGCCTAGGGCTACTTTAAGAGGAAACAAACCATAGAGACAAAACTGAGAACTCCTTTATTTTGTTTAGTTTCAAAGAGCTACTACAAACCATGTTGAATTTAGAGTTCCAAATTCATCTATCTATATAGGAGAGAACAGAGTGAATCCTAAATATAAAAACTGCTACTGTAAACGAACGCTTCACCCTAGAAGAACAAAATTTGGTGAGCCAAGTGGGATTTGTGTACTGATCATTACCACCAAGTATCATCAACATTGGGTGAAAAAATATTTGCTGGTATTTCAGAAACTCGTAATTTATTGGAAGCTTGGCAACCCCGTTCAATGAAAGTGCTTTTCCACAGTATCTGCTTAGGGCTACATGAAGTGGAAACAAGTCATAGAGACAAAAATGAGAAATCCTTTATTTTGTCAAGTTTCAAAGAGTTACTACAAACCATGTTGGATTTAGAGTTCCAAATTCATCGTTCTATATAGGAGAGAACAGAGTGAAACCTAAATATAAAAACTGCTACTGTAGACGAACGCTTCAACCTAGAAGAACAAAATATTGTGAGCCAAGTGGGCTTTGTGTAGTGATCATTACCACCAAGTATCATCAATTTGGGTGTAAAAATATTTGGGGGTATTTCAATAAATCGTTATTTCTTAGAAGCTTGGCAACCCCTCTCAATGAAAGTGCTTTTCCACAGTCTGTGACTAGGCCTCTTGAAGAGGAAACAAACCATAGAGTCAAAACTGAGAACTCCTTTATTTTGTCAAGTTTCAAAAAGCTACTACAAACCAGGTTGGATTTAGAGTTCCAAATTCATCTATCTATATAGGAGAGAACAGAGTGAAACCTAAATATAAGAACTGCTACTGTAGACGAACGCTTCAACTTAGAAGAACAAATATTGGTGAGCCAAGTGGGATTTGTGTACTTGTCATTACCACCACGTATCATCAACATGGGTGAAAAATTATTTGCTGGTATTTTGGAAACTCGTTATTTCTTAGAAGCTTGGCAACACATCTCAATGAAAGTGCTTCCACAGTCTGTGCCTATTGCTACTTGAAGAGGAAACAAACCATAGAGACAAAACTGAGAACTCCTGTATTTTGTCAAGTTTCAAAGAGCTACTACAATCCATGTTGGATTTAGAGTTCCAAATTCATATATCTATATAGGAGAGAACAGAGAGAAACCTGAATAAAAACTGCTACTGTAGACGAACGCTTCAAACAAGAGGAACAAAATTTGGTGAGCCAAGTGGGATTTGTGTACTGATCATTAGCTACAAGTATCATCAAGATAGGGTGAAAAAATATTTTCTGGTATTTCGGAAACTCGTTATTTCTTAGAAGCTTGGCAACCCCTCTCAATGAAAGTGCTTTTCCACAGTCTGTGAGTAGGGCTACTTGAAGAGGAAACAAACCATAGAGACAAAACGGAGAACTCCTTTATTTTGTCAAGTTTCAAAGAGTTACTACAAACCATGTTGGATTTAGAGTTCCAAATTCATCTATTTATATAGGAGTTAACAGAGGGAAACCTAAATATAAAAACTGCTACTGTAGGCGAAGCTTCAACCTAAAAGATCAAAATTTGGTGAGCCAAGCGGGATTTGTGTACTCATCATTACCACCAAGTATCATCAAGATTCGGTGAAAAAATATTTGCTGGTATTTCGGAAACTCGTAATTTCTTAGAAGCTTGGCAACCCCTCGCAATGAAAGTGCTTTTCCACAGTCTGTGACTAGGGCAACTTGAAGAGGAAACAAACCATAGAGACAAAACTGAGAACTCCTTTATTTTGTCAAGTTTCAAAAAGCTACTACAAACCATGTTGGATTTAGAGTTCCGAATTCATCTATCTATATATGAGAGAACAGAGTGAAACCAAAATAAAAACTGTGTCTGTAGACGAACGCTTAAACCTAGAAGAACAAAATTTGGTGAGCCAATTGGGATTTGTGTACTGATCATTACCACCAAGTATCATCAAGATTGGGTGAAAAAATATTTGCTGGTATTTTGGAAACTCGTTATTTCTTAGAAGCTTGGCAACCCATCTCAATGAAAGTGCTTCCAAAGTCTGTGCCTAGGGCTACTTGAAGAGGAAACAAACCATAGAGTCAAAACTGAGAACTCCTTTATTTTGTCAAGTTTCAATGAGCTACTATAATCCATGTTGGATTTAGAGTTCCAAATTCATCTATCAATATAGGAGAGAACAGAGTGAAACCTAAATATAAAAACTGCTACTGTAGACGAACGCTTCAAACTAGAAGACCAAAATTTGGTGAGCCAAGTGCGATTTGTGTACTGATCATTACCAACAAGTATCATCAAGAATGGGTGAAAAAATATTTGCTGGTATTTCCGAAAATAGTTTTTTCTTAGAAGCTTGGCAACCCCTCTCAATGAAAGTGCTTTTCCACAGTCTGTGCCTAGCGCGACTTGAAGAGGAAACAAACCATAGAGACAAAACTGAGAACTCCTTTATTTTGTCAAGTTTCAAAGAGCTATGACACACCATGTTGGATTTAGAGTTCCATTCATCTATCTATGTAAGAGAGAACAGAGTGAAACCTAAATATCAAAACTGCTACTGTAGACGAACGCTTCAACCCAGAGAAACAAAATTTGTTGAGCCAAGTGGGATTTGTGTACAGATCATTACCACCAAGTATCCTCAAGATTGGGTGAAAAAATATTTGTTGGTATTTCGGAAACTCGTTATTTCTTAAAACTTGGCAACCCCTCTCAATGAAAGTGCTTTTCCAAAGTCTGTGCCTAGGGCGACTTGAAGAGGAAACAAACCATAGAGACAAAACTGAGAACTCCTTTACTTTGTCAAGTTTCAAACAGCTACTACACACCATGATGGATTTAGAGTTCCAAATTCATCTATCTATGTAGGAGAGAACAGAGAGTAACCTAAATATGAAAACTGCTAGTGAAGACGAACGCTTCAACCCACAAGAACAAAATTTGGTGAGCCAAGTGGTATTTGTGTACTGATCATTACCACCAAGAATCATCAACATTGGGTGAAAAAATATTTGCTGGTATTTCGGAAACTCGTTATTTTTTAGAAGCTTGGCAACCCCTCTCAATGAAAGTGCTTTTCCACAGTCTGTGCCAAGGATACTTGAAGAGGAAACAAACCATAAAGAAAAATCTGAGAAATCCTTTATTTCGTCAAGTTTCAAAGAGCTACTACAAACCATGTTGGATTTAGAGTTCCAAATTCATCTATCAATATAGGAGAGAATAGAGTGAAACCTAAATATAAAAACTGCTACTGTAGACGAACGCATCAACGTAGAAGAACAAAATTTGGTGAGCCAAGTGGGATTAGTGTACTGATCATTACCACCAAGTATCATCATGATTGGGTGAGAAAATATTTGCTGGTATTTCGGAAACTCGTAAATTCTTAGAAGCTTGGCAACCCCTCTCAATGAAAGTGCTTTTCCACAGTCTGTGCCTAGGGCGACTTGAAGAGGAAACAAATTATAGAGACAAAACTGAGAACTCCTTTACTTTGTCAAGATTCAAAGAGCTATTACACACCATGTTGGATTTAGAGTTCCATTCATCTATCTATGTAGGAGAGAAGAGAGTGAAACCTAAATACAAAAACTGCTACTGGAGACGAACGAATCAACCCAGAAGAACAAAATTTGGTGAGCCAAGTGGGATTTTTGTACTGATCATTACCACCAAGTATCCTCAAGATTGGGTGAAAAAATATTTGCTGTTATTTTGGAAACTCGTTATTTTTTAAAACTTGGCAACCCCTCTCAATGAAAGTGCTTTTCCACAGTCTGTGCCTAGGGCGACTTGAAGAGTAAACAAACCATAGAGACAAAACTTAGAACTCCTTTATTTTGTCAACTTTCAAAGAGCTACTGAAAACCATGATGTATTTAGAGTTCCTAATTCATCTATCTATATAGGAGAGAACAGAGTGAAACCTAAATATAAGAACTGCTACTGTAAACGAACGCTTCAACCTAGAAAAACAAAATTTGGTGAGCCAAGTGGGATTTGTGTACTGATCATTACCACCAACTATCATCAACGTTGGGTGAAAAAATATTTGCTGGTATTTCACAAACTCGTAATTTATTGGAAGCTTGGCAACCCTTCTCAATGAAAGTGCTTTTCCACCGTCTCTGCTTTGGGCTACATGAAGCGGAAACAAATCATAGAGACAAAACTGAGAACTCCTTTATTTTGTCAAGTTTCAAAGAGCTACTACAAACCATGTTGGATTTAGAGTTTCAAATTCATCTATCTATATAGGAGAGAACAGAGTGAACCTAAATATTAAAAATGCTACTGTAAACGAACGCTTCAAACTAGAAGAATAAAATTTGGTGAGCCAAGTGGGATTTGTGTACCGATCATTACCACCAAGTATCATAAAGATTGGGTGAAAAAATTTTTGCTGGTATTTCGGAAACTAGTTATTTCTTAAAAGCTTGGCAACCCCTCTCAATGAAAGGGCTTTTCCACAGTCTGTGCATAGGGCGACTTGAAGAGGAAACAAAACATAGAGACAAAACTGAGAACTCCTTTACTTTGTCAAGTTTCAAAGAGCTATTACACACCATGTTGGATTTAGAGTTCCATTCATCTGTCTATGTAGGAGAGAACAGAGTGAAACCTAAATATAAAAACTGCTACTGTAGACGAACGCTTCAACCCAGAAGAACAAAATTTGATGAGCCAAGTGGGATTTGTGTACTGATCATTACCACCAAGTATCCTCAAGATTGGGTGAAAAAATATTTGTTGGTATTTCGGAAACTCGTTATTTCTTAAAACTTGGCAACCCCTCTCAATGTAAGTGCTTTTCCACAGTCTGTGCCTAGGGCGACTTGAAGAGGAAACAAACCATAGAGACAAAACTGAGAACTCCTTTACTTTGTCAAGTTTCAAACAGCTACTACACACCATGATGGATTTAGAGTTCCAAATTCATCTATCTATATAGGAGAGAACAGAGAGTAACCTAAATATGAAAACTGCTAGTGTAGACGAACGCTTCAACCCAGAAGAACAAAATTTGGTGAGCCAAGTGGTATTTGTGTACTGATCATTACCAAAAAGAATCATCAACATTGGGTGAAAAAATATTTGCTGGTATTTCGGAAACTCGTTATTTTTTAGAATCTTGGCAACCCCTCTCAATGAAAGTGCTTTTCCACAGTCTGAGCCAAGGATACTTGAAGAGGAAACAAACCATAGAGAAAAAACTGAGAACTCCTTTATTTTGTCAAGTTTCAAAGAGCTACTACAAACCATGTTGGATTTAGAGTTCCAAATTCATCTATCAATATAGGAGAGAACAGAGTGAAACCTAAATATAAAAACTGCTACTGTAGACGAACGCTTCAAACCAGAAGAACAAAATTTGGTGAGCCAAGCGCGATTTGTGTACTTATCATTACCACCAAGTATCATCAAGATTGGGTGAAAAAATATTTGCTGGTATTTCCGAAAATGTTTTTTCTTAGAAGCTTGGCAACCCCTCTCAATGAAAATGCTTTTCCACACTCTGTGCCTAGGGCTACATGAAGATGAAAGAAAGCATAGAGACAAAACTGAGAACTCCTTTATTTTCTTTAGTTTCAAAGAGCTACTACAAACCATGTTGAATTTAGAGTTCCAAATTCATCTATCTATATAGGAGAGAACAGAGTGAATCCTAAATATAAAAACTGCTACTGTAAACGAACCCTACAACCTAGAAGAACAAAATTTGGTGAGCCAAGTGGGATTTGTGTACTGATCATTACCACCAAGTATGATCAACATTGGGTGAAAAAATATTTGCTGGTATTTCGGAAACTCGTAATTTATTGGAAGCTTGGCAACCCCGTTCAATGAAAGTGCTTTTCCACAGCATCTGCTTAGGGCTACATGAAGAGGAAACAAGTCATAGAGACAAAAATGAGAACTCCTTTATTTTGTCAAGTTTCAAAGAGTTACTACAAACCATGTTGGATTTAGAGTTCCAAATTCATCGTTCTATATAGGAGAGAACAGAGTGAAACCTAAATATAAAAACTGCTACTGTAGACGAACGCTTCAACCTAGAAGAACAAAATATTGTGAGCCAAGTGGGCTTTGTGTAGTGATCATTACCACCAAGTATCATCAATTTGGGTGTAAAAATATTTGCTGGTATTTCAAAAAATCGTTATTTCTTAGAAGCTTGGCAACCCCTCTCAATGAAAGTGCTTCTCCACAGTCTGTGCCTAGGCCTCTTGAAGAGGAAACAAACCGTAGAGTCAAAACTGAGAACTCCTTTATTTTGTCAAGTTTCAAAGATCTACTACAAACCAGGTTGGATTTAGAGTTCCAAATTCATCTATCTATATAGGAGAGCACAGAGTGAAACCTAAATATAAGAACTGCTACTGTAGACGAACGCTTCAACCTAGAAGAACAAATATTGGTGAGCCAAGTGGGATTTGTGTACTTGTCATTACCACCACGTATCATCAACATGGGTGAAAAATTATTTGCTGGTATTTCGGAAACTCGTAATTTCTTAGAAGCTTGGCAACCCCTTTCAATGAAAGTGCTTTTCCACAGTCTCTGCTTAGGGCTACATGAGGCGGAAACAAATCATAGATACAAAACTGAAAACTCCTTTATTTTGTCAAGTTTCAAAGAGCTACTACAAACCATGTTGGAATTAGAGTTCCAAATTCATATATCTATATAGGAGAGAACAGAGGGAAAACTAAAAATATAAACTGCTACTGTAAACGAACGCTTCATCCTAGAACAACAAAATTTGGTGAGTCAAGTGGGATTTGTGTACCGATCATGACACCAAGTATCATCAAGATTCGGTGAAAAAATATTTGCTGATATTTCGGAAACTCCTTAATTCTTAGAATCTTTGCAACCCTTCTCAATGAAAGTGCTTTTCCACAGTCTGTGCATAGGACTACTTGAAGAGGAAACAAACCATAAAGAAAAATCTGAGAAATCCTTTATTTCGTCAAGTTTCAAAGAGCTACTACAAACCATGTTGGATTTAGAGTTCCAAATTCATCTATCAATATAGGAGAGAATAGAGTGAAACCTAAATATAAAAACTGCTACTGTAGACGAACGCATCAACGTAGAAGAACAAAATTTGGTGAGCCAAGTGGGATTAGTGTACTGATCATTACCACCAAGTATCATCATGATTGGGTGAGAAAATATTTGCTGGTATTTCGGAAATTCGTAAATTCTTAGAAGCTTGGCAACCCCTCTCAATGAAAGTGCTTTTCCACACTCTGTGCCTAGGGCTACTTGAAGATGAAACAAACCATAGAGACAAAAATGAGAACTCCTTTATTTTGTCAAGTTTCAAAGAGCGACTACAAACCATATTGGATTTAGAGTTCCAAATTCATCTATCTATATAGGAGAGAACAGAGTGAAACCTAAATATAAAAACTGCTACTGTAGACGAACGCTTCAAACTAGAAGAACAAAATTTGGTGAGCCAAGGGCGATTTGTGTACTGATCATTACCACCAAGTATCATCAAGATTGGGTGAAAGAATATTTGCTGGTATTTCCGAAAATGTTTTTTCTTAGAAGCTTGGCAACCCCTCTCAATGAAAATGCTTTTCCACACTCTGTGCCTAGGGCTACATGAAGATGAAAGAAAGCATAGAGACAAAACTGAGAACTCCTTTATTTGACAGTTTCAAAGAGCTACTAGAAACCATGTTTGATTTAGAGTTACAAATTCATCTATCTATATAGGAGAGAACAGAGGGAAACCTAAATATAAAAACTGCTACTGTAAACGAACGCTTCAACCTAGAAGAACAAAATTTGGTGACCCAAGTGGGATTTGTGTTCTGATCATTACCACCAAGTATCATCAACATTGGGTGAAAAAATATTTGCTGGTATTTCGGAAACTCGTAATTTATTGGAAGCTTGGCAACCCCTTTCAATGAAAGTGCTTTTCCACAGTCTCTGCTTAGGGCTACATGAAGTGGAAACAAATCATAGAGACAAAACTGAGAACTCCTTTATTTTGTCAAGTTTCAAAGAGCTACTACAAACCATGTTGGATTTAGAGTTCCAAATTCATATATCTATATAGGAGAGAACAGAGGGAAAACTAAAAATATAAACTGCTACTGTAAACGAACGCTTCATCCTAGAAGAACAAAACTTGGTGAGTCAAGATGGATTTGTGTACCGATCATGACCACCAAGTATCATCAAGATTCGGTGAAAAAATATTTGCTGATATTTCGGAAACTCCTTATTTCTTAGAAGCGTGGCAAACCTTCTCATTGAAAGTGCTTTTCCACAGTCTGTGCATAGGACTACTTGAAGAGGAAACAAACCATAAAGAAAAATCTGAGAAATCCTTTATTTCGTCAAGTTTCAAAGAGCTACTACAAACCATGTTGGATTTAGAGTTCCAAATTCATCTATCAATATAGGAGAGAATAGAGTGAAACCTAAATATAAAAACTGCTACTGTAGACGAACGCATCAACGTAGAAGAACAAAATTTGGTGAGCCAAGTGGGATTAGTGTACTGATCATTACCACCAAGTATCATCATGATTGGGTGAGAAAATATTTGCTGGTATTTCGGAAACTCGTAAATTCTTAGAAGCTTGGCAACCCCTCTCAATGAAAGTGCTTTTCCATAGTCTGTGCCTAGGGCGACTTGAAGAGGAAACAAACCATAGAGACAAAACTGAGAACTCCTTTACTTTGTCAAGACTCAAAGAGCTATTACACACCATGTTGGATTTAGAGTTACATTCATCTATCTATGTAGGAGAGAACAGGGTGAAACCTAAATATAAAAACTGCTACTGGAGACGAACGAATCAACCCAGAAGAACAAAATTTGGTGAGCCAAGTGGGATTTGTGTACTGATCATTACCACCAAGTATCCTCAAGATTGGGTGAAAAAATATTTGCTGTTATTTCGGAAACTCGTTATTTCTTAAAATTTGGCAACCCCTCTCAATGAAAATGCTTTTCCACAGTCTGTGCCTAGGGCGACTTGAAGAGGAAACAAACCATAAAGACAAAAGTTAGAACTCCTTTATTTTGTCAACTTTCAAAGAGCTACTGAAAACCATGGTGGATTTAGAGTTCCTAATTCATCTATCTATATAGGAGAGAACAGAGTGAAACCTAAATATAAAAACTGCTACTGTAAACGAACGCTTCAACCTAGAAGAACAAAATTTGGTGAGCCAAGTGGGATTTGTGTACTGATCATTACCACCAACTATCATCAACATTGGGTGAAAAAATATTTGCTGGTATTTCACAAACTCGTAATTTATTGGAAGCTTGGCAACCCTTCTCAATGAAAGTGCTTTTCCACCGTCTCTGCTTTGGGCTACATGAAGTGGAAACAAATCATAGAGACAAAACTGAGAACTCCTTTATTTTGTCAAGTTTCAAAGAGCTACTACAATCCATGTTGGATTTAGAGTTCCAAATTCATCTATCTATATAGGAGAGAACAGTGTGAACCTAAATATTAAAAATGCTAATGTAAACGAACGCTTCAACCTAGAAGAATAAAATTTGGTGAGCCAAGTGGGACTTGTGTTCCGATCATTACCACCAAGTATCATAAAGATTGGGTGAAAAAATTTTTGCTGGTATTTCGGAAACTAGTTATTTCTTAAAAGCTTGGCAACCCCTCTCAATGAAAGGGCTTTTCCACAGTCTGTGCCTAGGGCGACTTGAAGAGGAAACAAAACATAGAGACAAAACTGAGAACTCCTTTACTTTGTCAAGTTTCAAAGAGCTATTACACACCATGTTGGATTTAGAGTTCCATTCATCTATCTATGTAGGAGAGAACAGAGTGAAACCTAAATATAAAAACTGCTACTGTAGACGAACGCTTCAACCCAGAAGAACAAAATTTGATGAGCCAAGTGGGATTTGTGTACTGATCATTACCACCAAGTATCCTCAAGATTGGGTGAAAAAATATTTGTTGGTATTTCGGAAACTCGTTATTTCTTAAAACTTGGCAACCCCTCTCAATGAAAGTGCTTTTCCACAGTCTGTGCCTAGGGCGACTTGAAGAGGAAACAAAACATAGAGACAAAACTGAGAACTCCTTTACTTTGTCAAGTTTCAAACAGCTATTACACACCATGATGGATTTAGAGTTCCAAATTCATCTATCTATGTAGGAGAGAACAGAGAGTAACCGAAATATGAAAACTGCTAGTGTAGACGAACGCTTCAACCCAGAAGAACAAAATTTGGTGAGCCAAGTGGTATTTGTGTACTGATCATTACCACCAAGAATCATCAACATTGGGTGAAAAAATATTTGCTGGTATTTCGGAAACTCGTTATTTTTTAGAAGCTTGGCAACCCATCTCAATGAAAGTGCTTTTCCACAGTCTGTGCCAAGGATACTTGAAGAGGAAACAAACCATAGAGACAAAACTGAGAACTCCTTTATTTTGTCAAGTTTCAAAGAGCTACTACAAACCATGTTGGATTTAGAGTTCCAAATTCATATATCTATATAGGAGAGAACAGAGGGAAAACTAAAAATATAAACTGCTACTGTAAACGAACGCTTCATCCTAGAAGAACAAAACTTGGTGAGTCAAGATGGATTTGTGTACCGATCATGACCACCAAGTATCATCAAGATTTGGTGAAAAAATATTTGCTGATATTTCGGAAACTCCTTATTTCTTAGAAGCGTGGCAAACCTTCTCATTGAAAGTGCTTTTCCACAGTCTGTGCATAGGACTACTTGAAGAGGAAACAAACCATAAAGAAAAATCTGAGAAATCCTTTATTTCGTCAAGTTTCAAAGAGCTACTACAAACCATGTTGGATTTAGAGTTCCAAATTCATCTATCAATATAGGAGAGAATAGAGTGAAACCTAAATATAAAAACTGCTACTGTAGACGAACGCATCAACGTAGAAGAACAAAATTTGGTGAGCCAAGTGGGATTAGTGTACTGATCATTACCACCAAGTATCATCATGATTGAGTGAGAAAATATTTGCTGGTATTTCGGAAACTCGTAAATTCTTAGAAGCTTGGCAACCCCTCTCAATGAAAGTGCTTTTCCATAGTCTGTGCTTAGGGCGACTTGAAGAGGAAAGAAACCATAGAGACAAAACTGAGAACTCCTTTACTTTGTCAAGACTCAAAGAGCTATTACACACCATGTTGGATTTAGAGTTACATTCATCTATCTATGTAGGAGAGAACAGGGTGAAACCTAAATATAAAAACTGCTACTGGAGACGAACGAATCAACCCAGAAGAACAAAATTTGGTGAGCCAAGTGGGATTTGTGTACTGATCATTACCACCAAGTATCCTCAAGATTGGGTGAAAAAATATTTGCTGTTATTTCGGAAACTCGTTATTTCTTAAAATTTGGCAACCCCTCTCAATGAAAATGCTTTTCCACAGTCTGTGCCTAGGGCGACTTGAAGAGGAAACAAACCATAAAGACAAAAGTTAGAACTCCTTTATTTTGTCAACTTTCAAAGAGCTACTGAAAACCATGGTGGATTTAGAGTTCCTAATTCATCTATCTATATAGGAGAGAACAGAGTGAAACCTAAATATAAAAACTGCTACTGTAAACGAACGCTTCAACCTAGAAGAACAAAATTTGGTGAGCCAAGTGGGATTTGTGTACTGATCATTACCACCAACTATCATCAACATTGGGTGAAAAAATATTTGCTGGTATTTCACAAACTCGTAATTTATTGGAAGCTTGGCAACCCTTCTCAATGAAAGTGCTTTTCCACCGTCTCTGCTTTGGGCTACATGAAGTGGAAACAAATCATAGAGACAAAACTGAGAACTCCTTTATTTTGTCAAGTTTCAAAGAGCTACTACAAACCATGTTGGATTTAGAGTTCCAAATTCATCTATCTATATAGGAGAGAACAGAGTGAACCTAAATATTAAAAATGCTAATGTAAACGAACGCTTCAACCTAGAAGAATAAAATTTGGTGAGCCAAGTGGGACTTGTGTTCCGATCATTACCACCAAGTATCATAAAGATTGGGTGAAAAAATTTTTGCTGGTATTTCGGAAACTAGTTATTTCTTAAAAGCTTGGCAACCCCTCTCAATGAAAGGGCTTTTCCACAGTCTGTGCCTAGGGCGACTTGAAGAGGAAACAAAACATAGAGACAAAACTGAGAACTCCTTTACTTTGTCAAGTTTCAAAGAGCTATTACACACCATGTTGGATTTAGAGTTCCATTCATCTATCTATGTAGGAGAGAACAGAGTGAAACCTAAATATAAAAACTGCTACTGTAGACGAACGCTTCAACCCAGAAGAACAAAATTTGATGAGCCAAGTGGGATTTGTGTACTGATCATTACCACCAAGTATCCTCAAGATTGGGTGAAAAAATATTTGTTGGTATTTCGGAAACTCGTTATTTCTTAAAACTTGGCAACCCCTCTCAATGAAAGTGCTTTTCCACAGTCTGTGCCTAGGGCGACTTGAAGAGGAAACAAAACATAGAGACAAAACTGAGAACTCCTTTACTTTGTCAAGTTTCAAACAGCTATTACACACCATGATGGATTTAGAGTTCCAAATTCATCTATCTATGTAGGAGAGAACAGAGAGTAACCGAAATATGAAAACTGCTAGTGTAGACGAACGCTTCAACCCAGAAGAACAAAATTTGGTGAGCCAAGTGGTATTTGTGTACTGATCATTACCACCAAGAATCATCAACATTGGGTGAAAAAATATTTGGTGGTATTTCGGAAACTCGTTATTTTTTAGAAGCTTGGCAACCCATCTCAATGAAAGTGCTTTTCCACAGTCTGTGCCAAGGATACTTGAAGAGGAAACAAACCATAGAGAAAAAACTGAGAACTCCTTTATTTTGTCAAGTTTCAAAGAGCTACTACAAACCATGTTGGATTTAGAGTTCCAAATTCATCTATCAATATAGGAGAAACAGAGTGAAACCTAAATATAAAAACTGCTAATGTAGAAGAACGCTTCAAACCAGAAGAACAAAATTTGGTGAGCCAAGCGCGATTTGTGTACTGATCATTACCACCAAGTATCATCAAGATTGGGTGAAAAAATATTTGCTGGTATTTCCGAAAATATTTTTTCTTAGAAGCTTGGCAACCCCTCTCAATGAAAATGCTTTTCCACACTCTGTGCCTAGGGCTACATGAAGATGAAAGAAAGCATAGAGACAAAACTGAGAACTCCTTTATTTTGACAAGTTTCAAACAGCTACTAGAAACCATGTTTGATTTAGAGTTACAAATTCATCTATCTATATAGGAGAGAACAGAGTGAAACCTAAATATAAAAACTGCTACTGTAAACGAACGCTTCAACCTAGAAGAACAAAATTTGGTGACCCAAGTGGGATTTGTGTTCTGATCATTACCACCATGTATCATCAACATTGGGTGAAAAAATATTTGCTGGTATTTCGGAAACTCGTAATTTATTGGAAGCTTGGCAACCCCTTTCAATGAAAGTGCTTTTCCACAGTCTCTGCTTAGGGCTACATGAAGTGGAAACAAATCATAGAGACAAACCTGAGAACTCCTTTATTTTGTCAAGTTTCAAAGAGCTACTACAAACCATGTTGGATTTAGAGTTCCATATTCATATATCTATATAGGAGAGAAGAGAGGGAAAACTAAAAATATAAACTGCTACTGTAAACGAACGCTTCATCTTAAAAGAACAAAATTTGGTGAGTCAAGTTGGATTTGTGTACCGATCATGACCACCAAGTATCATCAAGATTCGGTGAAAAAATATTTGCTGATATTTCGGAAACTCCTTATTTCTTAGAAGCGTGGCAACCCTTCTCAATGAAAGTGCTTTTCCACAGTCTGTGCATAGGACTACTTGAAGAGGAAACAAACCATAAAGAAAAATCTGAGAAATCCTTTATTTCGTCAAGTTTCAAAGAGCTACTACAAACCAAGTTGGATTTAGAGTTCCAAATTCATCTATCAATATAGGAGAGAATAGAGTGAAACCTAAATATAAAAACTGATACTGTAGACGAACGCATCAACGTAGAAGAACAAAATTTGGTGAGCCAAGTAGGATTAGTGTACTGATCATTACCACCAAGTATCATCATGATTGGGTGAGAAAATATTTGCTGGTAATTCGGAAACTCGTAAATTCTTAGAAGCTTGGCAACCCCTCTCAATGAAAATGCTTTTCCACAGTCTGTGCCTAGGGCGACTTGAAGAGGAAACAAACCATAGAGACAAAACTTAGAACTCCTTTATTTTGTCAACTTTCAAAGAGCTACTGAAAACCATGATGGATTTAGAGTACCTAATTGATCTATCTATATAGGAGAGAACAGAGTGAAACCTAAATATAAAAACTGCTACTGTAAGCGAACGCTTCAACCTAGAAGAACAAAATTTGTTGAGCCAAGTGGGATTTGTGTACCGATCATTACCACCAAGTATCATAAAGATTGGGTGAAAAAATTTTTGCTGGTATTTCAGAAACTCGTTATTTCTTAAAAGCTTGGCAACCCCTCTCAATGAAAGGGCTTTTCCACAGTCTGTGCCTAGGGCGACTTGAAGAGGAAAAAAACCATAGAGACAAAACTGAGAACTCCTTTACTTTGTCAAGTTTCAAAGAGCTATTACACACCATGTTGGATTTAGAGTTCCATTCATCTATCTATGTAGGAGAGAACAGAGTGAAACCTAAATATAAAAACTGCTACTGTAGACGAACGCTTCAACCCAGAAGAACAAAATTTGATGAGCCAAGTGGGATTTGTGTACTGATCATTACCACCAAGCATCCTCAAGATTGGGTGAAAAAATATTTGCTGGTATTTCGGAAACTCGTTATTTCTTAAAACTTGGCAACCCCTCTCAATGAAAGTGCTTTTCCACAGTCTGTGCCTAGGGCGACTTGAAGAGGAAACAAACCATAGAGACAAAACTGAGAACTCCTTTACTTTGTCAAGTTTCAAACAGCTATTACACACCATGATGGATTTAGAGTTCCAAATTCATCTATCTATGTTGGAGAGAACAGAGAGTAACCTAAATATGAAAACTGCTAGTGTAGACGAATGCTTCAACCCAGAAGAACAAAATTTGGTGAGCCAAGTGTTATTTGTGTACTGATCATTACCACCAAGTATCATCAAGATTGGGTGAAAAAATATTTGCTGGTATTTCCGAAAATATTTTTTCTTAGAAGCTTGGCAACCCCTCTCAATGAAAATGCTTTTCCACACTCTGTGCCTAGGCTACATGAAGATGAAAGAAAGCATAGAGACAAAACTGAGAACTCCTTTATTTTGACAAATTTCAAGGAGCTACTAGAAACCATGTTTGATTTAGAGTTACAAATTCATCTATCTATATAGGAGAGAACAGAGTGAAACCTAAATATAAAAACTGCTACTGTAAACGAACGCTTCAACCTAGAAGAACAAAATTTGGTGACCCAAGTGGGATTTGTGTTCTGATCATTACCCCCAAGTATCATCAACATTGGGTGAAAAAATATTTGCTGGTATTTCGGAAACTCGTAATTTATTGGAAGCTTGGCAACCCCTTTCAATGAAAGTGCTTTTCCACAGTCTCTGCTTAGGGCTACATGAAGTGGAAACAAATCATAGAGACAAACCTGATAACTCCTTTATTTTGTCAAGTTTCAAAGAGCTACTACAAACCATGTTGGATTTAGTTTTCCAAATTCATCTATGTATGTAGGAGAGAACAGAGTGAAACCTAAATATAAAAACTGCTACTGTAGACGAAAGCTTCAACCTAGAAGAACAAAATTTGGTGAGCCAAGTGGGATTTGTGTACTTGTCATTACCACCACGTATCATCAACTTGGGTGAAAAATTATTTGCTGGTATTTCGGAAACTCGTAATTTCTTGGAAGCTTGGCAACCCCTTTCAATGAAAGTGCTTTTCCACAGTCTCTGCTTAGGGCGACATGAAGCGGAAACAAATCATAGAGACAAAACTGAAAACTCCTTTATTTTGTCAAGTTTCAAAGAGCTACTACAAACCATGTTGGACTTTCAGTTCCAAATTCATCTATCTATATAGGAGAGAACAGAGGGAACTTAAAAATACAAACTGTTACTGTAAACGAAAGCTTCAACCTAGAAGAACAAAATTTGGTGAGCCAAGTGGGAATTGTGTACAGATCATTACCACCAAGTATCATCAAGATTGGGTGAAAAAATATTTGTTGGTATTTTGGAAACTCGTTATTTCTTAGAAGCTTGGCAATCCCTCTCAATGAAAGTGCTTTTCCACAGTCTGTTCCTAGGGCTACTTGAAGCGTAAACAAATCATAGAGAGAAAACTGAGAACTCCTTTATTTTGTCACGTTGTAAAAAGCTACTACAAACCATGTTGGATTTAGAGTTCCAAATTCATCTATCTATATAGGAGAGAACAGAGTGAAACCTAAATATAAAAACTGCTACTGTAAACGAACACTTCAACCTAGAAGAACAAAATTTGGAGAGCCAAGTGGGATTTGTGTACTAATCATTTCCACGAAGTTTCATCAAGATTGGGTGAAAAAACATTTGCTGGTATTTCTGAAACTCGTTATTTCTTAGAAGCTTGGCAACCTCTCTCAATGAAAGTGCTTTTCCACAGTCTGTGCCTAGGACTACTTGAAGAGGAAACGAACCATAGAGACAAAAGTGAGAACTTCTTTATTTTGTCAAGTTTCAAAGAGCTACTACAAACCATTTTGGATTTAGAGTTCCAAATTCATCTATCTATATAGCAGAGAACAGAGTGAAACCTAAATATAAAAACTACTACTGTAGACGAGCGCTTCAACCTAGAAGAACAAAATATGGTGAGCCTAGTGGGATTTGTGTACCGATCCTTACCACCAAGTATCATCAAAATTGGGTGAAAAAATATTCGCTGGTATTTCGGAAACTCGTAATTTCTTGGAAGCTTGGCAACCCCTCTCAATTAAATTGCTTTTCCACAGTCTGTGCCTAGGGCTACTTGAAAAGTAAACAAACAATAGAGACTAAAATGAGAACTCCTTTATTTTCTCAAGTTTCAAAGAGCTACTACAAACCATGTTGGATTTAGAGTTCCAAATTCATCTATCAAAATAGGAGAGAACAGAGTGCAACCGAAAAATGAAAACTGCTACTGTAAACGAATGCTTCAACCTAGAAGAACAAAATTTTGTGAGCCATTGTGATTTGTGGACTTGTCATTACCACCACGTATCATCAAGATTGGGTGAAAAAATATTTGCTGATATTTCGGAAAATCGTTATTTCTTAGAAGCTTGGCAACCCCTCTCAATGAAAGTGGTTTTCCACAGTCTGTGCCTAGGGCTACTTGAAGAGGAAACAAATCATACAGACAAAACTGAGAACTCCTTTATTGTGTAAAGTTATAAAGAGCTACTACAAACCATGTTGGATTTAGAGTTCCAAATTCATCTATCTTTATAGGAGAGAACAGAGGCAAAACTAAAAATATAAACTGCTACTGTAAACGAACGCTTCATCCTAGAAGAACAAAATTTGGTGAGTCAAGTGGGATTTGTGTATCAATCCTGACCACCAAGTATCATCAAGATTCGGAGAAAAAATATTTGCTGATATTTCGGAAACTCGTTATTTTTTAGAAGCTTGGCAACCCCTCTCAATTAAATTGCTTTTCCACAGTCTGTGCCTAGGGCTACTTGAAAAGTAAACAAACCATAGAGACTAAAATGAGAACTCCTTTATTTTCTCATGTTTCAAAGAGCTACTACAAACCATGTTGGATTTAGAGTTCCAAATTCATCTATCAAAATAGGAGAGAACAGAGTGCAACCTAAAAATGAAAACTGCTACTGTAAACGAACGCTTCAACCTAGAAGAAGAAAATTTGGTGAGCCAAGTGGGATTTGTGGAGTTGTCATTACCACCACGTGTCATCAAGATTGGGTGAAAAAATATTTGTTGGTATTTCGGAAACTCGTAATTTCTTGAAAGCTTGGCAACCCCTCTCAATTTAAGTGCTTCTCCACAGTCTCTGCTTAGTGCTACTTGAAGCGGAAACAAATCATAGAGACAAAACTGAGAACACATTTATTTTGTCAAGTTGTAAAAAGCTACCACAAACCATGTTGGATTTAGAGTTCCAAATTCATCTATTTATATAGGAGAGAACAGAGTGAAACCTAAAAATAAAAACTGCTACTGTAAACGTACGCTTCGACCTAGAAGAACAAAATTTGGTGAGCCAAGTGGGATTTGTGTACTAATCATTACCACGAAGTATCATCAAGATTGGGTGAAAAAATATTTGCTGGTATTTCGGAAACTCGTAATTTCTTAGAAGCTTGGCAACCCCTCTCAATGAAAGTGCTTTTGCACAGTCTGTGGCTAGGACTACTTGAAGAGGAAACAAACCATAGAGACAAAACTGAGAACTTCTTTATTTTGTCAAGTTTCAAAGAGCCACTACAAACCATGTTGGATGTAGAGTTCCAAATTCATCTATCTATGTAGGAGACAACAGAGTGAAACCTAAAAATAAAAACTGCTACTGTAAACGAACGCTTCAACCTAGAATAACAAAATTTGGTGAGCCAAGTGGGATTTGTGTACTGATCATTACCACCATGTATCATCTACATTGGGTGAGAAAATATTTGTTGGTATTTCGGAAACTCGTAATTTCTTGGAAGATTGGCAACCCCTTTTAATGATAGTGCTTTTCCACAGTCTCGGCTTAGGGCTATTGAAGAGGAAACAAATCATAGAGACAAAATGAGAACTCCTTTATTTTGTCAAGTTTCAAAGAGCTACTACAAACCATGTTGGATTTAGAGTTCCAAATTCATCTATCTATATAAAAGAGAACAGACTGAAACCTAAATATAAAAACTGCTACTGTAGACGAACGCTTCAACCAAGAAGAACAAAATTTGGTGAGCCAAGTGGGATTTGTGTACTGATCATGACCACCAAGTATCATCAAGATTCGGTGAAAAAATATTTGCTGATATTTCGGAAACTCGTTATTTCTTAGAAGCTTGGCAACCCCTTTCAATGAAAGTGCTTTTCCACAGTCTGTGACTAGGGCTACTTGAAGAGGAAACAAACCATAGAGACAAACTGAGAACTCCTTTATTTTGTAAAGTTTCAAAGTGCTACTACAAACCATGTTGGATTTAGAGTTCCAAATTCATCTATCTATATAGGAGAGAAAAGAGAGAAACCTAAATATAAAAACTGCTACTGTAGACGAAAGCTTCAACCTAGAAGAACAAAATTTGTTGAGCCAAGTGGGATTTGTATACTTGTCATTACCACCACGTATCATCAACATGGGTGAAAAATTATTTGCTGGTATTTCGGAAACTCGTAATTTCTTGGAAGCTTGGCAACCCCTTTCAATGAAAGTGCTTTTCCACAGTCACTGCTTAGGGCTACATGAAGCGGAAACAAACCATAGAGACAAAACTGAAAACTCCTTTATTTTGTCAAGTTTCAAAGAGCTACTACAAACCATGTTGGATTTTGAGTTCCAAATTCATCTATCTTTATAGGAGAGAACAGAGGGAAAACTAAAAATATAAACTGCTACTGTAAACGAACGCTTCATCCTAGAAGAACAAAATTTGGTGAGTCAAGTGGGATTTGTGTACCGATCCTGACCACCAAGTATCATCAAGATTCTGTGAAAAAATATTTGCTGATATTTCGGAAACTCGTTATTTTTTAGAAGCTTGGCAACTCCTTTCAATGAAAGTGCTTTTCCACAGTCTGTGACTAGGGCTACTTGAAGAGGAAACAAACCATAGAGACAAAACTGAGAACTCCTTTATTTTGTCAAGTTTCAAAGAGCTGCTACAAACCATGTTGGATTTAGAGTTCCAAATTCATCTATCTATATAGGAGAGAACAGAGTGAAACCTAAAAATAAAATTGCTACTGTAAACGAACAATTCAATCTAGAAGAACAAAATTTGGTGAGCCAAGTGGGATTTGTGGACTTGTAATTACCACCACGTATCATCAAGATTGGGTGAAAAAATATTTGCTGGTATTTCAGAAACTCGTAATTTCTTGAAAGCTTGGCAACCCCTCTCAATTAAAGTGCTTCTCCACAGTCTCTGCTTTGGGATTCTTGACGCGGAAACAAATCATAGAGACAAAACTGAGAACTCCTTTACTTTGTCAAGTTTCAAAGAGCTACTACAAGCCATGTTGGATTTAGAGTTCCAAATTCATCTATCTATATAGGAGAGAACAGAGTGAAACCTAAATATAAAAACTGCTACTGTAGACGAAAGCTTCAACCTAGAAGAACAAAATTTGTTGAGCCAAGTGGGATTTGTATACTTGTCATTACCACCAAGTATCATCAAGTTTGGGTGTAAAAATATTTGCTTTTATTTCGGAAACTCGTAATTTCTTGGAAGCTTTGCAATGCCTTTCAATGAAAGTGCTTTTCCACAGTCTGTGCCTAGGGCTACTTGAAGAGAAAACAAACCATAGAGTCAAAACTGAGAACTCCTTTGTTTTGTCAAGTTTCAAAGAGCTACTAAAAACCATGTTGGATTTAGTGTTCCAAATTCATCTATCTATACATGAGAGAACAGAGGGAAACCTAAAAATATAAACTGCTACTGTAAATGAACGCTTCAACCTAGAAGAACAAAATATGGTGAGCCAAGTGGGATTTGTGTGCTGATCATTAGCACCAAGTATCATCAAGATTGGGTGAGAAAATATTTGCTGGTATTTCGGAAACTCGTTATTTCTTAGAAGCTTGGCAACCCCTCTCAATGAAAGTGCTTTTCCACAGTCTTGCCTAGGGCTACTTGAAGAGGAAACAAACCATAGAGACAAAACTGAGAACTCCTTTATTTTGTCAAGTTTCAAAGAGCTACTACAATCCATGTTGGATTTACAGTTCCAAATTCATCTATCTATACAGGAGAGAACAGAATGAAACCTAAATATAAAAACTGCTACTGTAGACGAACGCTTCAACCTAGAAAAACAAAATATGGTGAGCCAAGTGGGACTTGTGTACTGATCATTACCACCAAGTATCATCAAAATTGGGTGAAAAAATATTTGCTGGTATTTTGGAACCTCGTTATTTATTAGAAGCTTGGCAACCCATCTCAATTAAAGTGCTTCCACAGTCTGTGCCTAGGGCTACTTGAAGAGGAAACAAAATATAGAGACAAAACTGAGAACTCCTTTGTCAAGTTTCAAAGAGCTACTACAATCCATGTTGGATTTAGAGTTCCAAATTCATCTATCTATATAGGAGAGAAGAGAGAGAAACCTAAATATAAAGCCTGCTACTGTAGACGAACGCTTCAACCTAGAAGAATAAAATTTGGTGAGCCAAGTGGGATTTGTGTACTGATCATTACCACCAAGTATCATCAAGATTGGGTGAAAAAATATTTGCTGGTATTTCGGAAACTCGTTATGTCTTAGAAGCTTGGCAACCCTTCTCAACGAAAGTGCTTTTCCACAGTCTGTGCCTAGGGCTAATTGAAGAGGAAACAAACCATACAGACAAAATGGGGAACTCCTTTATTTTGTCAAGTTTCAAAGAGCTACTACAAACCATGTTGGATTTAGAGTTCCAGATTCATATATCTATATAGGAGAGAACAGAGAGAAACCAAAATATAAAAACTGCTACTGTAGGCGAACGCTTCAACCTAAGAACAAAATTTGGTGAGCCAAGTGGGATTTGTGTACTGATCATTAGCAACAAGTATCATCAAGATTGGGTGAAAAAATATTTGCTGGTATTTCGGAAACTCGTTATTTCTTAGAAGCTTGGCAACCCCTCTCAATGAAAGTGCTTTTCCACAGTCTGTGCCTAGGGCTAATTAAAGAGGAAACAGTCCTTAGAGACAAAACTGAGAACTCCTTTATTTTGTCAAGTTTCAAAAGCTACTACAATCCATGTTGGATTTAGAGTTCCAAATTCATCTATCTATATAGGAGAGAACAGAGAGAAACCTAAATATAAAAACTGCTACTGTAGACGAACGCTTCACCTAGAAGAACAAAATTTGGTGAGCCATGTGGGATTTGTGTACTGATCATTACAACCAAGTATCATCAAGATTCGGTGTAAAAATATTTGCTGGAGTTTCGGAAACTTGTAATTTCTTAGAAGCTTGGCAACCACTCTCAATGAAAGTGCTTTTCCACAGTCTGTGCCTAGGGCTACTTGAAGAGAAAAGAAACCATAGAGACAAAACTGAGAACTCCTTTATTTTGTCAAGTTTCCAAGAGATACTACAAACCATGTTGGATTTAGAGTTCCAAATTCATCTATCTATATAGGAGAGAACAGAGGGAAACCTAAATATAAAAACTGCTACTGTAGACGAACTCTTCAACCTAGAAGAAGAAAATTTGGTGAGCCAAGTGGGATCTGTGTACTGATCATTAGCAACAAGTATCATCAAGATTGGGTGAAAAAATATTTGCTGGTATTTCGGAAACTCGTTATTTCTTAGAAGCTTGGCAACCCCTCTCAATGAAAGTGCTTTTCCACAGTCTGTGCCTAGGGCTACTTGAAGAGGAAACAAACCATAGATACAAAACTCAGAACTCCTTTATTTTGTCAAGTTTCAAAGAGCTTCTACAAACCATGTTGGATTTAGAGTTCCAAATTCATCTATCGATATATGAGAGAACAGAGTGAAACCTAAATATAAAAACTGCTACTGTGGACGAACGCTTCAACCTAGAAGAACAAAATTTGGTGAGCCATGTGGGATTTGTGTGCTGATCATTACCACCAAGTATCATCAAGATTGGGTGAAATAATATTTGCTGGTATTTCGGAAACTTGTAATTTCTTAGAAGCTTGGCAAACTCTCTCAATGAAAGTGCTTTTCCACAGTCTGTGCCTAGGGCTACTTGATGAGGAAACAAACCATAGAGAAAAACCTGAGAACTCCTTTATTTTGTCAAGTTTCAAAGAGCTACTACAAACCATGTTGGATTTAGAGTTCCAAATTCATATATCTATATAGGAGAGAACAGAGGGAAACCTAAATATAAAAACTGCTACTGTAGGCGAACGCTTCAACCTAGAAGAACACAATTTGGTGAGCCAAGTGGGATTTGTGTACTGATCATTAGCACCAAGTATCATTAAGATTGGGTGAAAAAATATTTGCTGGTATTTCACAAACTCGTTATTTCTTAGAAGCTTGGCAACCCCTCTCAATGAAAGTGCTTTTCCACAGTGTGTGCCTAGTGCTAATTGAAGAGGAAACAATCCATAGAGACAAAACTGAGAACTCCTTTATTTTGTCAAGTTTCAAAGAGCTACTACAAACCATGTTGGATTTAGAGTTCCTAATTCATCTATCTATACAGGAGAGAACAGAGGGAAACCTAAATATAAAAACTGCTACTGTAGACGAACGCTTCAACCTAGAAGAACAAAATTTGGTGAGCCAAGTGGGATCTGTGTACTGATCATTACCACCAAGTATCATCAAGATTGGGTGAAAAAATATTTGCTGGTATTTCGGAAACTCGTTATTTCTTAGAAGCTTGGCAACCCCTCTAAATGAAAGTGCTTTTCCACAGTCTTGCATAGGGCTACTTGAAGAGGAAACAAACCATAGAGACAAAACTGAGAACTCCTTTATTTCGTCAAGTTTCAAAGAGCTACTACAATCCATGTTGGATTTAGAGTTCCAAATTCATCTATCTATATAGGAGAGAACAGAGAGAAACCTAAATATAACAACTGCTACTGTAGACGAACGCTTCAACCTAGAAGAACAAAATTTGGTGAGCCAAGTGGGATTTGTGTAGTGATCATTAGCAGCAAGTATCATCAAGATTGGGTGAAAAAATATTTGCTGGTATTTCGGAAAATCGTTAATTCGTAGAAGCTTGGCAACCCCTCTCAATGAAAGTGCTTTTCCACAGTCTGTGCCTAGGGCTACATGAAGAGGAAACAAACCAAAGAGACAAAACTCAGAACTCCTTTATTTTGTCAAGTTTCAAAGAGCTACTACAAGTCATGTTGGATTTAAAGTTCCAAATTCATCTATCTATATATGAGAGAACAGAGTGTAACCTAAATATAAAAACTGCTACTGTAGACGAACGCTTCAACCTAGAAGAACAAAATTTGGTGAGCCAAGTGGGATCTGTGTACTGATCATTACCACCAAGTATCATCAAGATTGGGTGAAAAAATATTTGCTGGTGTTTCGGAAACTCGTTATTTCTTAGACGCTTGGCAACCCCTCTCAATGAAAGTGCTCTTCCACAGTCTTGCATAGGGCTACTTGAAGAGGAAACAAACCATAGAGACAAAACTGAGAACTCCTTTATTTTGTCAAGTTTCAAAGAGCTACTACAAACCATGTTGGATTTAGAGTTCCAAATTCATATATCTATATAGGAGAGAACAGAAGGAAACCTAAATATAAAAACTGCTACTTTAGACGAACGCTTCAACCTAGAAGAACAAAACTTGGTGAGCCAAGTGGGATCTGTATACTGATCATTACCACCGAGTATCATCAAGATTGGATGAAAAAATATTTGCTGGTATTTCGGAAACTCGTTATTTCTTAGAAGCTTGGCAACCCCTCTCAATGAAAGTGCTTTTCCACAGTTTTGCCTAGGGCTACTTGAAGAGGAAACAAACCATAGAGACAAAACTGAGAACTCCTTTATTTTGTCAAGTTTCAAAGAGGTACTACAATCCATGTTGGATTTAAAGTTCCAAATTCATCTATCTATATAGGAGAGAACAGAGAGAAACCTAAATATAACAACTGCTACTGTAGACGAACGCTTCAACCTAGAAGAACAAAATTTGTTGAGCCAAGTGGGATTTGTGTACTGATCATTACCACCAAGTATCATCAAGATTGGGTGAAAAAATATTTGCTGGTATTTTGGAAACTCGTTATTTCTTAGAAGCTTGGCAACCCATCAGAATGAAAGTGCTTCCACAGTCTGTGCCTAGGGCTACTTAAAGAGGACACAAACCATAGAGACAAAACTGAGAACTCCTTTATTTTGTCAAGTTTCAAAGAGCTACTACAATCCATGTTGGATTTAGAGTTCCAAAATCATCTATCTATATAGGAGAGAACAGAGAGAAACCTAAATATAAAAACTGCTACTGTAGACGAACGCTTCTACCTAGAAGAACAAAATTTGGTGAGCCAAGTGGGATTTGTGTTCTGATCATTAGCAACAAGTATCATCAAGAATGGGTGAAAAAATATTTGCTGGTATTTCGGAAACTCGTCATTTCTTAGAAGCTTGGCAACCCCTCTCAATGAAAGTGCTTTTCCACAGTCTGTGACTAGGGCTACTTGAAGAGGAAAGAAACCATAGAGACAAAACTGAGAACTCCTTTATTTTGTCAAGTTTCAAAGAGCTACTACAAACCATGTTGGATTTAGAGTTCCAAATTCATCTATCTATATAAAAGAGAACAGACTGAAACCTAAATATAAAAACTGCTACTGTAGACGAACGCTTCAACCAAGAAGAACAAAATTTGGTGAGCCAAGTGGGATTTGTGTACTGATCATGACCACCAAGTATCATCAAGATTCGGTGAAAAAATATTTGCTGATATTTCGGAAACTCGTTATTTCTTAGAAGCTTGGCAACCCCTTTCAATGAAAGTGCTTTTCCACAGTCTGTGACTAGGGCTACTTGAAGAGGAAACAAACCATAGAGACAAACTGAGAACTCCTTTATTTTGTAAAGTTTCAAAGTGCTACTACAAACCATGTTGGATTTAGAGTTCCAAATTCATCTATCTATATAGGAGAGAAAAGAGAGAAACCTAAATATAAAAACTGCTACTGTAGACGAAAGCTTCAACCTAGAAGAACAAAATTTGTTGAGCCAAGTGGGATTTGTATACTTGTCATTACCACCACGTATCATCAACATGGGTGAAAAATTATTTGCTGGTATTTCGGAAACTCGTAATTTCTTGGAAGCTTGGCAACCCCTTTCAATGAAAGTGCTTTTCCACAGTCACTGCTTAGGGCTACATGAAGCGGAAACAAACCATAGAGACAAAACTGAAAACTCCTTTATTTTGTCAAGTTTCAAAGAGCTACTACAAACCATGTTGGATTTTGAGTTCCAAATTCATCTATCTTTATAGGAGAGAACAGAGGGAAAACTAAAAATATAAACTGCTACTGTAAACGAACGCTTCATCCTAGAAGAACAAAATTTGGTGAGTCAAGTGGGATTTGTGTACCGATCCTGACCACCAAGTATCATCAAGATTCTGTGAAAAAATATTTGCTGATATTTCGGAAACTCGTTATTTTTTAGAAGCTTGGCAACTCCTTTCAATGAAAGTGCTTTTCCACAGTCTGTGACTAGGGCTACTTGAAGAGGAAACAAACCATAGAGACAAAACTGAGAACTCCTTTATTTTGTCAAGTTTCAAAGAGCTGCTACAAACCATGTTGGATTTAGAGTTCCAAATTCATCTATCTATATAGGAGAGAACAGAGTGAAACCTAAAAATAAAATTGCTACTGTAAACGAACAATTCAATCTAGAAGAACAAAATTTGGTGAGCCAAGTGGGATTTGTGGACTTGTAATTACCACCACGTATCATCAAGATTGGGTGAAAAAATATTTGCTGGTATTTCAGAAACTCGTAATTTCTTGAAAGCTTGGCAACCCCTCTCAATTAAAGTGCTTCTCCACAGTCTCTGCTTTGGGATTCTTGACGCGGAAACAAATCATAGAGACAAAACTGAGAACTCCTTTACTTTGTCAAGTTTCAAAGAGCTACTACAAGCCATGTTGGATTTAGAGTTCCAAATTCATCTATCTATATAGGAGAGAACAGAGTGAAACCTAAATATAAAAACTGCTACTGTAGACGAAAGCTTCAACCTAGAAGAACAAAATTTGTTGAGCCAAGTGGGATTTGTATACTTGTCATTACCACCAAGTATCATCAAGTTTGGGTGTAAAAATATTTGCTTTTATTTCGGAAACTCGTAATTTCTTGGAAGCTTTGCAATGCCTTTCAATGAA